>NW_026894094.1:0-198613 GCF_032452875.1 Bos javanicus | reverse complement strand
CTGATCATGCACTGATCACGTCTATATCATGCACTGATCACATGACTGCCCGTGCACTGATCACGTGGCTGATCATGCACTAATCATGTGACAGATCATGCACTGATCACGTGGCTGATCATGCACTGATGTACTGTACTGAGCATGGACTGATCACATGACTATCATGTAGTGATCACGTGACTTAATGGCGCTGATCATGTGACTGATCATGCGCTGATCATGTTTGCTATCATACACTGATCATGTGCCTCTGGAGGCAATAAACAAAGAGCTGAGTAGGCACGAATCAAACAGTCAGCAGGCAATAATCATGGAACACATGTGAGGAATCATGCTGCTCAGCTGGCAATAATCAAGCAGCTGAGCAGGCAGGAATTACGCAGCACAGCTGGCAATTGTCAAGCAGATGACAGGCAGGAATCGTGCAGCTCAGCTGGCAATTGTCAAGCAGATGAGCAGACAGTAATCACGCAGCTCAGCAGGCCCAGATCACGTGACTGAGCATGCACTGTTCACGTGGCTGATCATACACTGATCACGTGATGATCATGCACTGATCACGTGGATATCATGCACTGATCACGTGGCTGATCATACACTGATCACGTGTCTGACCATGCACTGATCACGTGGCTGATCATGCACTGATCACGTAACTGATCATGCACTGATCACGTGGCTATCATGCACTGATCACGTGGCTGATCATGCAACTGATCACGTAGCTATCATGTACTGATCACGTGACTGATCATGCACTGATCACGTGACTGATCATGCACTGATCACGTGGCTATCATGCACTGATCACGTGGCTGATCACACATGTATCACGTGACTGATCATGCACTGATCACGTGGCTGATCATGCACTGATCACGTGGGCTCATGCACTGATCACGTGGCTGATCATGCACTGATCACGTGACTGATCATGCACTGATCACGTGGCTGATCATGCACTGATCACGTGGCATCATGCACTGATCACGTGGCTGATCATGCACTGATCACGTGACTCATGCACTGATCACGTGGCTATCATGCACTGATCACGTGGCTGTCATGCAATGATCACGTAGCTACCATGCACTGGTCATGTGACTGATCATGCACACTGATCACGTGACTGATCATGCACTGATCACGTGACTGATCATGCACTGATCACGTGACTGATCATGCACTGATCACGTGGCTATCATGCACTGATCATGGCTGATCATGCACTGATCACGTAGCAACCATGCACTGTCACGTGACTGATCATGCACTGACTGAATGATCATGCACTGATCACGTGGCTCATCATGCACTGATCACGTGGCTGATCATACATGATCACGTGACTGATCATGCACTGATCACGTGGCTATCATGCACTGATCACGTGGCTGATCATGCACTGATCACGTGGCTATCATGCACTGATCACGTGGCTGATCATGCAATGATCAATGGCTATCATGCACTGATCACGTGACTGATCATGCACTGATCACGTAATTGATCATGCACTGATCACGTGGCTGATCATGCACTGATCACGTGGCTGATCACATCATCATGCGTGACTGATCATGCACTGATCACGTGTCTGATCATGCACTGATCACGTGGCATCATGCACTGATCACGTGGCTATCATGCACTGATCATGTGGCTGATCACACACTATCACGTGACTGATCATGCACTGATCACGTGGCTATCATGCACTGATCACGTGGCTATCATGCACTGATCACGTGGCTGATCATGCACTGATCACGTAGCTGCCATGCACTGGTCACGTGACTGATCATGCACTGATCACGTGATTGATCATGCACTGATCACGTGACTGATCATGCACTGATCACGTGACTGATCATGCACTGATCACGTGACTGATCATGCACTGATCACGTGGCTATCATGCACTGATCACGTGGCTGATCATGCACTGATCACGCAGCTATCATGTACTGTCACGTGACTGATCATGCACTGATCACGTAACTGATCATGCACTGATCACGTGGCTTATCATGCACTGATCATGTGACTGATCATGCGCTGATCATGTTTGGTGTCATACACTGATCATGTGCCTATGGAGGCAATGAACATAGAGCTGAGTAGGCACGAATCAGTCAGCAGGCTATAATCATGGAACTCACCTCTGAGAAATCATGCTGCTCAGCTGGCAATAATCAAGTAGCTGAGCAGGCAGGAATTACGCAGCACAGCTGGCAATTGTCAAGCAGATGACAGGCAGGAATCGTGCAGCTCAGCTGGCAATTGTCAAGCAGATGAGCAGACAGTAATCACGCAGCTCAGCAGGCCCTGATCACGTGACTGAGCATGCACTGTTCACGTGGCTGATCACACTGATCACGACTGATCATGCACTGATCACGTGACTGATCATGCACTGATCACGTGGCTATCATGCACTGATCACGTGGCTGATCATGCACTGATCACGTGGCTGATCATGCACTGATCACGTGGCTGATCATGCACTGATCACGTGACTGATCATGCACTGATCACGTGACTGATCATGCACTGATCACGTGGCTATCATGCACTGATCACGTGGCTGATCATGCACTGATCACGTGGCTATCATGCACTGATCACGTGGCTGATCATGCACTGATCACGTGACTGATCATGCACTGATCACGTGTCTGATCATGCACTGATCACGTGGCTATCATGCACTGCTCACGTGGCTGATCATGCATGATCACGTAGCTACCATGTACTGGTCACATGACTGATCATGCACTGATCACGTGACTGATCATGCACTGATCACGTGGCTATCATGCACTACTCACGTGGCTGATCATGCAATGATCATGTAGCTACCATGTACAGGTCACGTGAATGATCATACACCCATCAGGTGACTGATCATGCACTGATCACGTGGCTATCATGCACTGATCACGAGACTGATCATGCACTGTTCACGTCTATATCATGCACTGATCACATGACTGCATGCACTGATCACGTGGATGATCATACACTAATCTTGTGACAGATCATGCACTGATCACGTGGCTGATCATGCACTGATACCGTGACTGAGCATGGACTGATCACATGACTATCATGTAGTGATCACGTGACTTAATGGCGCTGATCATGTGACTGATCATGCGCTGATCATGTTTGCTATCATACACTGATCATGTGCCTCTGGAGGCAATAAACAAAGAGCTGAGTAGGCACGAATCAAACAGTCAGCAGGCAATAATCATGGAACTCAGCTGTGAGGAATCATGCTGCTCAGCTGGCAATAATCAAGCAGCTGAGCAGGCAGGAATTACGCAGCACAGCTGGCAATTGTCAAGCAGATGACAGGCAGGAATCGTGCAGCTCAGCTGGCAATTGTCAAGCAGATGAGCAGACAGTAATCACGCAGCTCAGCAGGCCCAGATCACGTGACTGAGCATGCACTGTTCACGTGGCTGATCATACACTGATCACGTGATGATCATGCACTGATCACTTGGATATCATGCACTGATCACGTGGCTGATCATACACTGTTCACGTGTCTGACCATGCACTGATCACGTGGCTGATCATACACTGCTCACGTAACTGATCATGCACTGATCACGTGGCTATCATGCACTGATCACGTGGCTGAACATGCACTGTTCACGTGGCTGATCACACACCTGTCACGTGACATATCATGCACTGATCACGTGGCACTCATGCACTGATCACGTGGCTGATCATACTCTGCTCACGTAACTCATGCACACATCACGTGGCTATCATGCACTGCTCACGTGGCTCGTCATGGAATGATCACGTAGCAACCATATACTGGTCACGTGACTGATCATGCAGATCACGTAAATGATCATGCACTGTTCACGTGACTGATCATGTACTGATCACGTGACTGATCATGCACTGATCACGTGGCTATCATGCTCTGCTCACGTGGCTGATCATGCAATGATCACGTAGCAACCATGTACTGGTCACGTGACTGATCATGCACTGATCACGTAATTGATCCCACTGATCACGTGGCTCATCATGCACTGATCACGTGGCTGATCACACATGTATCACGTGACTGATCATGCACTGATCACGTGGCTCTCATGCACTGATCACGTGGCTGTCATGCACTGATCACGTGGATATCATGCACTGATCACGTGGCTGATCACACACGTATCACATGACTGATCATGCACTGATCACGTGGCTATCATGCACTGATCACGTGGCTATCATGCACTGATCACGTGGCTGATCATGCAATGATCACGTAGCTACCATGCACTGGTCACGTGACTGATCATGCACTGATCACGTAATTGATCATGCACTGATCACGTGGCTGATCATGCACTGATCACGTGGCTGATCATGCACTGATCACATAACTGATCATGCACTGATCACGTGACTGATCATGCACTGATCACGTGGCTATCATGCACTGATCACGTGGCTGATCATGCACTGATCACGTGCCTGATCATGCACTGATCACGTGACTGATCATGCACTGATCACGTGGCTATCATGCACTGATCACGTGGCTGATCATGCATGATCACGCAGCTGCCATGTACTGGTCACATGACTGATCATGCACTGATCACGTGACTGATCATGCAGTGATCACGTGGCTATCATGAACTACTCACGTGGCTGATCATGCAATGATCACGTAGCTACCATGTACAGGTCACGTGAATGATCATACACCCATCAGGTGACTGATCATGCACTGATCACGTGGCTATCATGCACTGATCACGTGACTGATCATGCACTGTTCACGTCTATATCATGCACTGATCACATGACTGCCCGTGCACTGATCACGTGGATGATCATACACTAATCTTGTGACAGATCATGCACTGATCACGTGGCTGATCATGCACTGATACCGTGACTGAGCATGGACTGATCACATGACTATCATGTAGTGATCACGTGACTTAATGGCGCTGATCATGTGACTGATCATGCGCTGATCATGTTTGCTATCATACACTGATCATGTGCCTCTGGAGGCAATAAACAAAGAGCTGAGTAGGCACGAATCAAACAGTCAGCAGGCAATAATCATGGAACTCAGGTGTGAGGAATCATGCTGCTCAGCTGGCAATAATCAAGCAGCTGAGCAGGCAGGAATTACGCAGCACAGCTGGCAATTGTCAAGCAGATGACAGGCAGGAATCGTGCAGCTCAGCTGGCAATTGTCAAGCAGATGAGCAGACAGTAATCACGCAGCTCAGCAGGCCCAGATCACGTGACTGAGCATGCACTGTTCACGTGGCTGATCATACACTGATCACGTGATGATCATGCACTGATCATGGATATCATGCACTGATCACGTGGCTGATCATACACTGTTCACGTGTCTGACCATGCACTGATCACGTGGCTGATCATACACTGCTCACGTAACTGATCATGCACTGATCACGTGGCTATCATGCACTGATCACGTGGCTGATCATGCACTGATCACGTAGCAACCATGTACTGGTCACGTGACTGATCATGCACTGATCACGAATTGATCATGCACTGATCACGTGGCTGATCATGCACTGATCACGTGGCTGATCACACATGATCACGTGACTGATCATGCACTGATCACGTGGCTATCATGCACTGATCACGTGGCTATCATGCACTGATCACGTGGCTGACATACACTGATCACGTGCCTGATCATGCACTGATCACGTGGCTGATCATGCACTGATCACGTGACTGATCATGCACTGATCACGTGTCTGATCATGCACTGATCACGTGGCTATCATGCACTGTCACGTGGCTGATCATGCCATGATCACGCAGCTACCATGTACTGGTCACGTGACTGATCATGCACTGATCACGTGACTGATCATGCACTGATCACGTGGCTGATCATGCACTATCACGTGGCTGATCATGCACTGATCACGTGGACTGATCATGCACTGATCACGTCTATATCATGCACTGATCACATGACTGCCCGTGCACTGATCACGTGGATGATCATACACTAATCATGTGACAGATCATGCACTGATCACGTGGCTGATCATGCACTGATACCGTGACTGAGCATGGACTGATCACATGACTATCATGTAGTGATCACGTGACTTAATGGCGCTGATCATGTGACTGATCATGCACTGATCATGTTTGCTATCATACACTGATCATGTGCCTCTGGAGGCAATAAACAAAGAGCTGAGTAGGCACGAATCAAACAGTCAGCAGGCAATAATCATGGAACTCAGCTGTGAGGAATCATGCTGCTCAGCTGGCAATAATCAAGCAGCTGAGCAGGCAGGAATTACGCAGCACAGCTGGCAATTGTCAAGCAGATGACAGGCAGGAATCATGCAGCTCAGCTGGCAATTGTCAAGCAGATGAGCAGACAGTAATCACGCAGCTCAGCAGGCCCAGATCACGTGACTGAGCATGCACTGTTCACGTGGCTGATCATACACTGATCACGTGATGATCATGCACTGATCACTTGGATATCATGCACTGATCACGTGGCTGATCATACACTGTTCACGTGTCTGACCATGCACTGATCACGTGGCTGATCATACACTGCTCACGTAACTGATCATGCACTGATCACGTGGCTATCATGCACTGATCACGTGGCTGAACATGCACTGTTCACGTGGCTGATCACACACCTGTCACGTGACATATCATGCACTGATCACGTGGCACTCATGCACTGATCACGTGGCTGATCATACTCTGCTCACGTAACTCATGCACACATCACGTGGCTATCATGCACTGCTCACGTGGCTCGTCATGGAATGATCACGTAGCAACCATATACTGGTCACGTGACTGATCATGCAAAGATCACGTAAATGATCATGCACTGTTCACGTGACTGATCATGTACTGATCACGTGACTGATCATGCACTGATCACGTGGCTATCATGCTCTGCTCACGTGGCTGATCATGCAATGATCACGTAGCAACCATGTACTGGTCACGTGACTGATCATGCACTGATCACGTAATTGATCCTGCACTGATCACGTGGCTCATCATGCACTGATCACGTGGCTGATCACACATGTATCACGTGACTGATCATGCACTGATCACGTGGCTCTCATGCACTGATCACGTGGCTGTCATGCACTGATCACGTGGATATCATGCACTGATCACGTGGCTGATCACACACGTATCACATGACTGATCATGCACTGATCACGTGGCTATCATGCACTGATCACGTGGCTATCATGCACTGATCATGTGGCTGATCATGCAATGATCACGTAGCTACCATGTACTGGTCACGTGACTGATCATGCACTGATCACGTAATTGATCATGCACTGATCACGTGGCTGATCATGCACTGATCACGTGGCTGATCATGCACTGATCACGTAACTGATCATGCACTGATCACGTGACTGATCATGCACTGATCACGTGGCTATCATGCACTGATCACTTGGCTGATCATGCACTGATCACGTGCCTGATCATGCACTGATCACGTGACTGATCATGCACTGATCACGTGGCTATCATGCACTGATCACGTGGCTGATCATGCATGATCACGCAGCTGCCATGTACTGGTCACATGACTGATCATGCACTGATCACGTGACTGATCATGCACTGATCACGTGGCTATCATGAACTACTCACGTGGCTGATCATGCAATGATCACGTAGCTACCATGTACAGGTCACGTGAATGATCATACACCCATCAGGTGACTGATCATGCACTGATCACGTGGCTATCATGCACTGATCACGAGACTGATCATGCACTGTTCACGTCTATATCATGCACTGATCACATGACTGCCCGTGCACTGATCACGTGGATGATCATACACTAATCTTGTGACAGATCATGCACTGATCACGTGGCTGATCATGCACTGATACCGTGACTGAGCATGGACTGATCACATGACTATCATGTAGTGATCACGTGACTTAATGGCGCTGATCATGTGACTGATCATGCGCTGATCATGTTTGCTATCATACACTGATCATGTGCCTCTGGAGGCAATAAACAAAGAGCTGAGTAGGCACGAATCAAACAGTCAGCAGGCAATAATCATGGAACTCAGGTGTGAGGAATCATGCTGCTCAGCTGGCAATAATCAAGCAGCTGAGCAGGCAGGAATTACGCAGCACAGCTGGCAATTGTCAAGCAGATGACAGGCAGGAATCGTGCAGCTCAGCTGGCAATTGTCAAGCAGATGAGCAGACAGTAATCACGCAGCTCAGCAGGCCCAGATCACGTGACTGAGCATGCACTGTTCACGTGGCTGATCATACACTGATCACGTGATGATCATGCACTGATCACTTGGATATCATGCACTGATCACGTGGCTGATCATACACTGTTCACGTGTCTGACCATGCACTGATCACGTGGCTGATCATACACTGCTCACGTAACTGATCATGCACTGATCACGTGGCTATCATGCACTGATCACGTGGCTGATCATGCACTGATCACGTAGCAACCATGTACTGGTCACGTGACTGATCATGCACTGATCACGTAATTGATCATGCACTGATCACGTGGCTCATCATGCACTGATCACGTGGCTGATCATGCACTGATCACGTGACTGATCATGCACTGATCACGTGGCTGATCATGCACTGATCACGTGGCTATCATGCACTGATCACGTGGCTGATCATGCACTGATCACGTGCCTGATCATGCACTGATCACGTGGCTGATCATGCACTGATCACGTGACTGATCATGCACTGATCACGTGACTGATCATGCACTGATCACGTGGCTATCATGCACTGCTCACGTGGCTGATCATGCATGATCACGCAGCTACCATGTACTGGTCACGTGACTGATCATGCACTGATCACGTGACTGATCATGCACTGATCACGTGGCTGATCATGCACTGATCACGTGGCTGATCATGCACTGATCACGGGACTGATCATGCACTGATCACGTCTATATCATGCACTGATCACATGACTGCCCATGCACTGATCACGTGGATGATCATACACTAATCTTGTGACAGATCATGCACTGATCACGTGGCTGATCATGCACTGATACCGTGACTGAGCATGGACTGATCACATGACTATCATGTAGTGATCACGTGACTTAATGGCGCTGATCATGTGACTGATCATGCACTGATCATGTTTGCTATCATACACTGATCATGTGCCTCTGGAGGCAATAAACAAAGAGCTGAGTAGGCACGAATCAAACAGTCAGCAGGCAATAATCATGGAACTCAGGTGTGAGGAATCATGCTGCTCAGCTGGCAATAATCAAGCAGCTGAGCAGGCAGGAATTACGCAGCACAGCTGGCAATTGTCAAGCAGATGACAGGCAGGAATCGTGCAGCTCAGCTGGCAATTGTCAAGCAGATGAGCAGACAGTAATCACGCAGCTCAGCAGGCCCTGATCACGTGACTGAGCATGCACTGTTCACGTGGCTGATCATACACTGATCACGTGATGATCATGCACTGATCACTTGGATATCATGCACTGATCACGTGGCTGATCATGCACTGATCACGTGACTGATCATGCACTGATCACGTGGCTGATCATGCACTGATCACGTGGCTGATCATGCACTGATCACGTGGCTGATCACACTGATCACGTGACTATCATGCACTGATCACGTGGCATCATGCACTGATCACGTGGCTGATCATGCACTGATCACGTGGCTGATCATGCACTGATCACGTGGCTGATCATGCACTGATCACGTGACTGATCATGCACTGATCACGTGGCTATCATGCACTGATCACGTGGCTGATCATGCACTGATCACGTGGCTGATCATGCACTGATCACGTGACTGATCATGCACTGATCACGTGGCTGATCATGCACTGATCACGTGACTGATCATGCACTGATCACGTGGCTGATCATGCACTGATCACGTGGCTGATCATGCACTGATCACGTGGCTGATCATGCACTGATCACGTGACTATCATGCACTGATCACGTGGCATCATGCACTGATCACGTGGCTGATCATGCACTGATCACGTGGCTGATCATGCACTGATCACGTGGCTGATCATGCACTGATCACGTGACTGATCATGCACTGATCACGTGGCTATCATGCACTGATCACGTGGCTGATCATGCACTGATCACGTGGCTGATCATGCACTGATCACGTGGCTGATCATGCACTGATCACGTGGCTGATCATGCACTGATCACGTGACTGATCATGCACTGATCACGTGGCTATCATGCACTGATCACGTGGCTGATCATGCACTGATCACGTGGCTGATCATGCACTGTCACGTGACTATCATGCACTGATCACGTGGCACTCATGCACTGATCACGTGGCTGATCATACACTGATCACGTAACTCATGCACTGATCACGTGGCTATCATGCACTGATCACGTGGCTGTCATGCAATGATCACGTAGCTACCATATACTGGTCACGTGACTGATCATGCACTGATCACGTAACTGATCATGCACTGATCACGTGACTGATCATGCACTGATCACGTGACTGATCATGCACTGATCACGTGGCTATCATGCACTGATCACGTGGCTGATCATGCAACGATCACGTAGCAACCATGTACTGGTCACGTGACTGATCATGCACTGATCACGTAATTGATCATGCACTGATCACGTGGCTCATCATGCACTGATCACGTGGCTGATCACACATGATCACGTGACTGATCATGCACTGATCACGTGGCTGATCATGCACTGATCACGTGGCTATCATGCACTGATCACGTGGCTGATCATGCACTGATCACATGACTGATCATGCACTGATCACGTGGCTATCATGCACTGATCACGTGGCTATCATGCACTGATCACGTGGCTGATCATGCACTGATCACGTAGCTATCATGCACTGATCACGTGACTGATCATGCACTGATCACGTAATTGATCATGCACTGATCACGTGGCTGATCATGCACTGATCACGTGGCTGATCATGCACTATCACGTGACTGATCATGCACTGATCACGTGACTGATCATGCACTGATCACGTGGCTATCATGCACTGATCACGTGGCTGACATACTGATCACGTGCTGATCATGCACTGATCACGTGGCTGATCATGCACTGATCACGTGACTGATCATGCACTGATCACGTGTCTGATCATGCACTGATCACGTGGCTATCATGCACTGATCACGTGGCTGATCATGCAATGATCACGTAGCTACCATATACTGGTCACGTGACTGATCATGCACTGATCACGTGCTGATCATGCACTGATCACGTGACTGATCATGCACTGATCACGTGACTGATCATGCACTGATCACGTGGCTATCATGCACTGATCACGTGGCTATCATGCACTGATCACGTGGCTGATCATGCACTGATCACGTAGCTATCATGCACTGATCACGTGACTGATCATGCACTGATCACGTAACTGATCATGCACTGATCACGTGGCTGATCATGCACTGATCACGTGGCTGATCATGCACTGATCACGTGGTGATCATGCACTGATCACGTGACTGATCATGCACTGATCACGTGGCTATCATGCACTGATCACGTGACTGATCATGCACTGATCACGTGTCTGATCATGCACTGATCACGTGGCTATCATGCACTGCTCACGTGGCTGATCATGCCATGATCACGCAGCTACCATGTACTGGTCACATGACTGATCATGCACTGATCACGTGACTGATCATGCACTGATCACGTGGCTATCATGCACTACTCACGTGGCTGATCATGCAATGATCATGTAGCTACCATGTACAGGTCACGTGAATGATCATACACCCATCAGGTGACTGATCATGCACTGATCACGTGGCTATCATGCACTGATCACGAGACTGATCATGCACTGTTCACGTCTATATCATGCACTGATCACATGACTGCCCATGCACTGATCACGTGGATGATCATACACTAATCTTGTGACAGATCATGCACTGATCACGTGGCTGATCATGCACTGATACCGTGACTGAGCATGGACTGATCACATGACTATCATGTAGTGATCACGTGACTTAATGGCGCTGATCATGTGACTGATCATGCGCTGATCATGTTTGCTATCATACACTGATCATGTGCCTCTGGAGGCAATAAACAAAGAGCTGAGTAGGCACGAATCAAACAGTCAGCAGGCAATAATCATGGAACTCAGCTGTGAGGAATCATGCTGCTCAGCTGGCAATAATCAAGCAGCTGAGCAGGCAGGAATTACGCAGCACAGCTGGCAATTGTCAAGCAGATGACAGGCAGGAATCGTGCAGCTCAGCTGGCAATTGTCAAGCAGATGAGCAGACAGTAATCACGCAGCTCAGCAGGCCCAGATCACGTGACTGAGCATGCACTGTTCACGTGGCTGATCATACACTGATCACGTGATGATCATGCACTGATCACTTGGATATCATGCACTGATCACGTGGCTGATCATACACTGTTCACGTGTCTGACCATGCACTGATCACGTGGCTGATCATACACTGCTCACGTAACTGATCATGCACTGATCACGTGGCTATCATGCACTGATCACGTGGCTGAACATGCACTGTTCACGTGGCTGATCACACACCTGTCACGTGACATATCATGCACTGATCACGTGGCACTCATGCACTGATCACGTGGCTGATCATACTCTGATCACGTAACTCATGCACACATCACGTGGCTATCATGCACTGCTCACGTGGCTCGTCATGGAATGATCACGTAGCAACCATATACTGGTCACGTGACTGATCATGCACTGATCACGTAAATGATCATGCACTGTTCACGTGACTGATCATGTACTGATCACGTGACTGATCATGCACTGATCACGTGGCTGATCATGCACTGATCACGTGGCTGATCATGCACTGATCACGTGACTGATCATGCACTGATCACGTGACTGATCATGCACTGATCACGTGGCTATCATGCACTGATCACGTGGCTGATCATGCACTGATCACGTGGCTGATCATGCACTGATCACGTGGCTGATCATGCACTGATCACGTGGCTATCATGCACTGATCACGTGGCTGATCATGCACTGATCACGTGGCTATCATGCACTGATCACGTGGCTGATCATGCACTGATCACGTGGCTGATCATGCACTGATCACGTAGCTACCATGTACTGATCACGTGACTGATCATGCACTGATCACGTAATTGATCATGCACTGATCACGTGGCTGATCATGCACTGATCACGTGGCTGATCATGCACTGATCACGTGACTGATCATGCACTGATCACGTGACTGATCATGCACTGATCACGTGGCTATCATGCACTGATCACGTGGCTGATCATACACTGATCACGTGACTGATCATGCACTGATCACGTGGCTGATCATGCACTGATCACGTGGCTATCATGCACTACTCACGTGGCTGATCATGCAATGATCACGTAACTATCATGTACAGGTCACGTGAATGATCATACACCCATCAGGTGACTGATCATGCACTGATCACGTGGCTATCATGCACTGATCACGAGACTGATCATGCACTGATCACGTCTATATCATGCACTGATCACATGACTGCCCATGCACTGATCACGTGGATGATCATACACTAATCTTGTGACAGATCATGCACTGATCACGTGGCTGATCATGCACTGATACCGTGACTGAGCATGGACTGATCACATGACTATCATGTAGTGATCACGTGACTTAATGGCGCTGATCATGTGACTGATCATGCGCTGATCATGTTTGCTATCATACACTGATCATGTGCCTCTGGAGGCAATAAACAAAGAGCTGAGTAGGCACGAATCAAACAGTCAGCAGGCAATAATCATGGAACTCAGTGTGAGGAATCATGCTGCTCAGCTGGCAATAATCAAGCAGCTGAGCAGGCAGGAATTACGCAGCACAGCTGGCAATTGTCAAGCAGATGACAGGCAGGAATCGTGCAGCTCAGCTGGCAATTGTCAAGCAGATGAGCAGACAGTAATCACGCAGCTCAGCAGGCCCAGATCACGTGACTGAGCATGCACTGTTCACGTGGCTGATCATACACTGATCACGTGATGATCATGCACTGATCACTTGGATATCATGCACTGATCACGTGGCTGATCATACACTGATCACGTGTCTGACCATGCACTGATCACGTGGCTGATCATGCACTGCTCACGTAACTGATCATGCACTGATCACGTGGCTATCATGCACTGATCACGTGGCTGATCATGCACTGATCACGTAGCAACCATGTACTGGTCACGTGACTGATCATGCACTGATCACGTAATTGATCATGCACTGATCACGTGGCTGATCATGCACTGATCACGTGGCTGATCACACATGATCACGTGACTGATCATGCACTGATCACGTGGCTATCATGCACTGATCACGTGGCTGATCATGCACTGATCACGTGGCTGATCATGCACTGATCACGTGACTGATCATGCACTGATCACGTGACTGATCATGCACTGATCACGTGGCTATCATGCACTGATCACGTGGCTGATCATGCCATGATCACGCAGCTACCATGTACTGGTCACATGACTGATCATGCACTGATCACGTGACTGATCATGCACTGATCACGTGGCTGATCATGCACTGATCACGTGGCTGATCATGCACTGATCACGTGACTGATCATGCACTGATCACGTCTATATCATGCACTGATCACATGACTGCCATGCACTGATCACGTGGATGATCATACACTAATCTTGTGACAGATCATGCACTGATCACGTGGCTGATCATGCACTGATACCGTGACTGAGCATGGACTGATCACATGACTATCATGTAGTGATCACGTGACTTAATGGCGCTGATCATGTGACTGATCATGCGCTGATCATGTTTGCTATCATACACTGATCATGTGCCTCTGGAGGCAATAAACAAAGAGCTGAGTAGGCACGAATCAAACAGTCAGCAGGCAATAATCATGGAACTCAGGTGTGAGGAATCATGCTGCTCAGCTGGCAATAATCAAGCAGCTGAGCAGGCAGGAATTACGCAGCACAGCTGGCAATTGTCAAGCAGATGACAGGCAGGAATCGTGCAGCTCAGCTGGCAATTGTCAAGCAGATGAGCAGACAGTAATCACGCAGCTCAGCAGGCCCAGATCACGTGACTGAGCATGCACTGTTCACGTGGCTGATCATACACTGATCACGTGATGATCATGCACTGATCACGTGGATATCATGCACTGATCACGTGGCTGATCATACACTGTTCACGTGTCTGACCATGCACTGATCACGTGGCTGATCATACACTGCTCACGTAACTGATCATGCACTGATCACGTGGCTATCATGCACTGATCACGTGGCTGAACATGCACTGTTCACGTGGCTGATCACACACTGTCACGTGACATATCATGCACTGATCACGTGGCACTCATGCACTGATCACGTGGCTGATCATACTCTGATCACGTAACTCATGCACACATCACGTGGCTATCATGCACTGCTCACGTGGCTCATGCAATGATCACGTAGCTACCATATACTGGTCACGTGACTGATCATGCACTGATCACGTGAATGATCATGCACTGATCACGTGACTGATCATGCACTGATCACGTGACTGATCATGCACTGATCACGTGGCTATCATGCACTGCTCACGTGGCTGATCATGCAATGATCACGTAGCAACCATGTACTGGTCACGTGACTGATCATGCACTGATCACGTAATTGATCATGCACTGATCACGTGGCTCATCATGCACTGATCACGTGGCTGATCACACATGTATCACGTGACTGATCATGCACTGATCACGTGGCTGATCATGCACTGATCACGTGACTGATCATGCACTGATCACGTGGCTGATCATGCACTGATCACGTGACTGATCATGCACTGATCACGTGACTGATCATGCACTGATCACGTGGCTATCATGCACTGATCACGTGGCTGATCATGCACTGATCACGCAGCTACCATGTACTGATCACGTGACTGATCATGCACTGATCACGTGACTGATCATGCACTGATCATGTTTGCTATCATACACTGATCATGTGCCTCTGGAGGCAATAAACAAAGAGCTGAGTAGGCACGAATCAAACAGTCAGCAGGCAATAATCATGGAACTCAGCTGTGAGGAATCATGCTGCTCAGCTGGCAATAATCAAGCAGCTGAGCAGGCAGGAATTACGCAGCACAGCTGGCAATTGTCAAGCAGATGACAGGCAGGAATCGTGCAGCTCAGCTGGCAATTGTCAAGCAGATGAGCAGACAGTAATCACGCAGCTCAGCAGGCCCTGATCACGTGACTGAGCATGCACTGTTCACGTGGCTGATCATACACTGATCACGTGACTGATCATGCACTGATCACGGATATCATGCACTGATCACGTGGCTGATCATACACTGATCACGTGTCTGACCATGCACTGATCACGTGGCTGATCATACACTGCTCACGTAACTGATCATGCACTGATCACGTGGCTATCATGCACTGATCACGTGGCTGATCATGCACTGATCACGTGGCTGATCACATGCACTGTCACGTGACTATCATGCACTGATCACGTGGCACTCATGCACTGATCACGTGGCTGATCATACACTGATCACGTAACTGATCATGCACTGATCACGTGGCTATCATGCACTGATCACGTGGCTGTCATGCAATGATCACGTAGCTACCATATACTGTCACGTGACTGATCATGCACTGATCACGTAATTGATCATGCACTGATCACGTGGCTGATCATGCACTGATCACGTGACTGATCATGCACTGATCACGTGGCTGATCATGCACTGATCACGTGGCTATCATGCACTGATCACGTGGCTGATCATGCACTGATCACGTAGCAACCATATACTGGTGACTGATCATGCACTGATCACGTGACTGATCATGCACTGATCACGTGACTGATCATGCACTGATCACGTGACTGATCATGCACTGATCACGTGGCTATCATGCACTGATCACGTGGCTGATCATGCAACTGATCACGTAGCTACCATGTACTGGTCACGTGACTGATCATGCACTGATCACGTAATTGATCATGCACTGATCACGTGGCTGATCATGCACTGATCACGTGGCTGATCACATGATCACGTGACTGATCATGCACTGATCACGTGGCTATCATGCACTGATCACGTGGCTGATCATGCACTGATCACGTGGCTATCATGCACTGATCACGTGGCTGATCATGCACTGATCACGTGACTGATCATGCACTGATCACGTGGCTGATCATGCACTGATCACGTGGCTATCATGCACTGATCACGTGGCTGATCATGCAATGATCACGTAGCTACCATGCACTGGTCACGTGACTGATCATGCACTGATCACGTGAATGATCATGCACTGATCACGTGACTGATCATGCACTGATCACGTGACTGATCATGCACTGATCACGTGGCTATCATGCACTGATCACGTGGCTGATCATGCACTGATCACGTAGCAACCATGTACTGGTCACGTGACTGATCATGCACTGATCACGTAATTGATCATGCACTGATCACGTGGCTGATCATGCACTGATCACGTGGCTGATCACACATGATCACGTGACTGATCATGCACTGATCACGTGGCTATCATGCACTGATCACGTGGCTGATCATGCACTGATCACGTGGCTATCATGCACTGATCACGTGGCTGATCATGCACTGATCACGTAGCTATCATGCACTGATCACGTGACTGATCATGCACTGATCACGTGACTGATCATGCACTGATCACGTGGCTGATCATGCACTGATCACGTGGCTGATCATGCACTGATCACGTGACTGATCATGCACTGATCACGTGACTGATCATGCACTGATCACGTGGCTATCATGCACTGATCACGTGGATCATGCACTGATCACGTGGCTGATCATGCACTGATCACGTGACTGATCATGCACTGATCACGTGGCTGATCATGCACTGATCACGTGGCTGATCATGCACTGATCACGTGGCTATCATGCACTGATCACGTGGCTGATCATGCACTGATCACGTGGCTATCATGCACTGATCACGTGACTGATCATGCACTGATCACGTGACTGATCATGCACTGATCACGTGGCTGATCATGCACTGATCACGTGGCTGATCACACACGATCACGTGACTGATCATGCACTGATCACGTGACTGATCATGCACTGATCACGTGGCTGATCATGCACTGATCACGTGGCTATCATGCACTGATCACGTGGCTGATCATGCACTGATCACGTAGCTACCATGCACTGGTCACGTGACTGATCATGCACTGATCACGTGACTGATCATGCACTGATCACGTGACTGATCATGCACTGATCACGTGACTGATCATGCACTGATCACGTGACTGATCATGCACTGATCACGTGGCTATCATGCACTGATCACGTGGCTGATCATGCACTGATCACGTGGCTACCATGCACTGATCACGTGACTGATCATGCACTGATCACATGACTGATCATGCACTGATCACGTGGCTTATCATGCACTGATCATGTGACTGATCATGCGCTGATCATGTTTGGTATCATACACTGATCATGTGCCTCTGGAGGCAATGAACAAAGAGCTGAGTAGGCACGAATCAGTCAGCAGGCAATAATCATGGAACTCAGCTGTGAGGAATCATGCTGCTCAGCTGGCAATAATCAAGCAGCTGAGCAGGCAGGAATTACGCAGCACAGCTGGCAATTGTCAAGCAGATGACAGGCAGGAATCATGCAGCTCAGCTGGCAATTGTCAAGCAGATGAGCAGACAGTAATCACGCAGCTCAGCAGGCCCTGATCACGTGACTGAGCATGCACTGTTCACGTGGCTGATCATACACTGATCACGTGACTGATCATGCACTGATCACGTGACTGATCATGCACTGATCACGTGGCTGATCATGCACTGATCACGTGGCTGATCATGCACTGATCACGTGGCTGATCATGCACTGATCACGTGACTGATCATGCACTGATCACGTGACTGATCATGCACTGATCACGTGGCTGATCATGCACTGATCACGTGGCTGATCATGCACTGATCACGTGCTGATCATGCACTGATCACGTGGCTGATCATGCACTGATCACGTGACTGATCATGCACTGATCACGTGCACTGATCATGCACTGATCACGTGGCTGATCATGCACTGATCACGTGGCTGATCATGCACTGATCACGTGACTGATCATGCACTGATCACGTGACTGATCATGCACTGATCACGTGGCTATCATGCACTGATCACGTGGCTGATCATGCACTGATCACGTAGCTATCATGCACTGATCACGTGACTGATCATGCACTGATCACGTGACTGATCATGCACTGATCACGTGGCTATCATGCACTGATCACGTGACTGATCATGCACTGATCACGTCTGATCATGCACTGATCACGTGACTGATCATGCACTGATCACGTGGCTGATCATGCACTGATCACGTGACTCATGCACTGATCACGTGGCTATCATGCACTGATCACGTGGCTGATCATGCACTGATCACGTAGCTATCATGCACTGATCACGTGACTGATCATGCACTGATCACGTGAATGATCATGCACTGATCACGTGACTGATCATGCACTGATCACGTGACTGATCATGCACTGATCACGTGACTGATCATGCACTGATCACGTGGCTGATCATGCACTGATCACGTGGCTGATCATGCACTGATCACGTGACTGATCATGCACTGATCACGTGACTGATCATGCACTGATCACGTGGCTATCATGCACTGATCACGTGGCTGATCATGCACTGATCACATGACTGATCATGCACTGATCACGTGACTGATCATGCACTGATCACGTGGCTATCATGCACTACTCACGTGGCTGATCATGCAATGATCACGTAGCTACCATGTACAGGTCACGTGAATGATCATACACCCATCAGGTGACTGATCATGCACTGATCACGTGGCTATCATGCACTGATCACGAGACTGATCATGCACTGATCACGTCTATATCATGCACTGATCACATGACTGCCCATGCACTGATCACGTGGATGATCATACACTAATCTTGTGACAGATCATGCACTGATCACGTGGCTGATCATGCACTGATACCGTGACTGAGCATGGACTGATCACATGACTATCATGTAGTGATCACGTGACTTAATGGCGCTGATCATGTGACTGATCATGCGCTGATCATGTTTGCTATCATACACTGATCATGTGCCTCTGGAGGCAATAAACAAAGAGCTGAGTAGGCACGAATCAAACAGTCAGCAGGCAATAATCATGGAACTCAGGTGTGAGGAATCATGCTGCTCAGCTGGCAATAATCAAGCAGCTGAGCAGGCAGGAATTACGCAGCACAGCTGGCAATTGTCAAGCAGATGACAGGCAGGAATCGTGCAGCTCAGCTGGCAATTGTCAAGCAGATGAGCAGACAGTAATCACGCAGCTCAGCAGGCCCTGATCACGTGACTGAGCATGCACTGTTCACGTGGCTGATCATACACTGATCACGTGATGATCATGCACTGATCACTTGGATATCATGCACTGATCACGTGGCTGATCATACACTGTTCACGTGTCTGACCATGCACTGATCACGTGGCTGATCATACACTGCTCACGTAACTGATCATGCACTGATCACGTGGCTATCATGCACTGATCACGTGGCTGATCATGCACTGATCACGTAGCTACCATGTACTGGTCACGTGACTGATCATGCACTGATCACGTAATTGATCATGCACTGATCACGTGGCTGATCATGCACTGATCACGTGGCTGATCACACATGATCACGTGACTGATCATGCACTGATCACGTGGCTCATGCACTGATCACGTGGCTGATCATGCACTGATCACGTGGCTGATCATGCACTGATCACGTGACTGATCATGCACTGATCACGTGACTGATCATGCACTGATCACGTGGCTATCATGCACTGCTCACGTGGCTGATCATGCCATGATCACGTAGCTACCATGTACTGGTCACGTGACTGATCATGCACTGATCACGTGACTGATCATGCACTGATCACGTGGCTGATCATGCACTGATCACGTGGCTGATCATGCACTGATCACGAGACTGATCATGCACTGATCACGTCTATATCATGCACTGATCACATGACTGCCCATGCACTGATCACGTGGATGATCATACACTAATCATGTGACAGATCATGCACTGATCACGTGGCTGATCATGCACTGATACCGTGACTGAGCATGGACTGATCACATGACTATCATGTAGTGATCACGTGACTTAATGGCGCTGATCATGTGACTGATCATGCGCTGATCATGTTTGCTATCATACACTGATCATGTGCCTCTGGAGGCAATAAACAAAGAGCTGAGTAGGCACGAATCAAACAGTCAGCAGGCAATAATCATGGAACTCAGGTGTGAGGAATCATGCTGCTCAGCTGGCAATAATCAAGCAGCTGAGCAGGCAGGAATTATGCAGCACAGCTGGCAATTGTCAAGCAGATGACAGGCAGGAATCGTGCAGCTCAGCTGGCAATTGTCAAGCAGATGAGCAGACAGTAATCACGCAGCTCAGCAGGCCCTGATCACGTGACTGAGCATGCACTGTTCACGTGGCTGATCATACACTGATCACGTGATGATCATGCACTGATCACGTGGATATCATGCACTGATCACGTGGCTGATCATACACTGTTCACGTGTCTGACCATGCACTGATCACGTGGCTGATCATACACTGCTCACGTAACTGATCATGCACTGATCACGTGGCTATCATGCACTGATCACGTGGCTGAACATGCACTGTTCACGTGGCTGATCACACACCTGTCACGTGACATATCATGCACTGATCACGTGGCACTCATGCACTGATCACGTGGCTGATCATACACTGATCACGTAACTCATGCACACATCACGTGGCTATCATGCACTGCTCACGTGGCTCGTCATGGAATGATCACGTAGCTACCATATACTGGTCACGTGACTGATCATGCACAGATCACGTAAATGATCATGCACTGTTCACGTGACTGATCATGTACTGATCACGTGACTGATCATGCACTGATCACGTGGCTATCATGCACTGCTCACGTGGCTGATCATGCAATGATCACGTAGCAACCATGTACTGTCACGTGACTGATCATGCACTGATCACGTAATTGATCCTGCACTGATCACGTGGCTCATCATGCACTGATCACGTGGCTGATCACACATGATCACGTGACTGATCATGCACTGATCACGTGGCTCATGCACTGATCACGTGGCTATCATGCACTGATCACGTGGCTATCATGCACTGATCACGTGGCTGATCATGCACTGATCACGTAGCTATCATGCACTGATCACGTGACTGATCATGCACTGATCACGTAACTGATCATGCACTGATCACGTGGCTGATCATGCACTGATCACGTGGCTGATCACACTGTATCACGTGACTGATCATGCACTGATCACGTGGCTGATCATGCACTGATCACGTGGCTATCATGCACTGATCACGTGGCTATCATGCACTGATCACGTGGCTGATCATGCACGATCACGTGACTGATCATGCACTGATCACGTGGCTGATCATGCACTGATCACGTGGCTATCATGCACTGATCACGTGGCTGATCATGCACTGATCACGCAGCTACCATGTACTGTCACGTGACTGATCATGCACTGATCACATAATTGATCATGCACTGATCACGTGGCTTATCATGCACTGATCATGTGACTGATCATGTGCTGATCATGTTTGGTGTCATACACTGATCATGTGCCTCTGGAGGCAATGAACATAGAGCTGAGTAGGCAGGAATCAGTCAGCAGGCTATAATCATGGAACTCACTCTGAGAAATCATGCTGCTCAGCTGGCAATAATCAAGTAGATGAGCAGGCAGGAATTACGCAGCACAGGTGGCAATTGTCAAGCAGATGACAGGCAGGAATCGTGCAGCTCAGCTGGCAATTGTCAAGCAGATGAGCAGACAGTAATCACGCAGCTCAGCAGGCCCTGATCACGTGACTGAGCATGCACTGTTCACGTGGCTGATCATACACTGATCACGTGACTGATCATGCACTGATCACGTGACTGATCATGCACTGATCACGTGGCTATCATGCACTGATCACGTGGCTGATCATACACTGATCACGTGCCTGATCATGCACTGATCACGTGGCTGATCATGCACTGATCACGTGACTGATCATGCACTGATCACGTGTCTGATCATGCACTGATCACGTGGCTATCATGCACTGCTCACGTGGCTGATCATGCCATGATCACGCAGCTACCATGTACTGGTCACATGACTGATCATGCACTGATCACGTGACTGATCATGCACTGATCACGTGGCTATCATGCACTACTCACGTGGCTGATCATGCAATGATCATGTAGCTACCATGTACAGGTCACGTGAATGATCATACACCCATCAGGTGACTGATCATGCACTGATCACGTGGCTATCATGCACTGATCACGTGACTGATCATGCACTGATCACATGACTGCCTGTGCACTGATCACGTGGATGATCATACACTAATCTTGTGACAGATCATGCACTGATCACGTGGCTGATCATGCACTGATACCGTGACTGAGCATGGACTGATCACATGACTATCATGTAGTGATCACGTGACTTAATGGCGCTGATCATGTGACTGATCATGCGCTGATCATGTTTGCTATCATACACTGATCATGTGCCTCTGGAGGCAATAAACAAAGAGCTGAGTAGGCACGAATCAAACAGTCAGCAGGCAATAATCATGGAACTCAGCTGTGAGGAATCATGCTGCTCAGCTGGCAATAATCAAGCAGCTGAGCAGGCAGGAATTACGCAGCACAGCTGGCAATTGTCAAGCAGATGACAGGCAGGAATCGTGCAGCTCAGCTGGCAATTGTCAAGCAGATGAGCAGACAGTAATCACGCAGCTCAGCAGGCCCAGATCACGTGACTGAGCATGCACTGTTCACGTGGCTGATCATACACTGATCACGTGATGATCATGCACTGATCACTTGGATATCATGCACTGATCACGTGGCTGTTCATACACTGCTCACGTAACTGATCATGCACTGATCACGTGGCTATCATGCACTGATCACGTGGCTGAACATGCACTGTTCACGTGGCTGATCACACACCTGTCACGTGACATATCATGCACTGATCACGTGGCACTCATGCACTGATCACGTGGCTGATCATACTCTGCTCACGTAACTCATGCACACATCACGTGGCTATCATGCACTGCTCACGTGGCTCGTCATGGAATGATCACGTAGCAACCATATACTGGTCACGTGACTGATCATGCACTGATCACGTAAATGATCATGCACTGTTCACGTGACTGATCATGTACTGATCACGTGACTGATCATGCACTGATCACGTGGCTATCATGCACTGCTCACGTGGCTGATCATGCAATGATCACGTAGCAACCATGTACTGGTCACGTGACTGATCATGCACTGATCACGTAATTGATCATGCACTGATCACGTGGCTCATCATGCACTGATCACGTGGCTGATCACACATGATCACGTGACTGATCATGCACTGATCACGTGGCTATCATGCACTGATCACGTGGCTGTCATGCACTGATCACGTGGATATCATGCACTGATCACGTGGCTGATCATGCACTGATCACGTGGCTGATCATGCACTGATCACGTGGCTATCATGCACTGATCACGTGACTGATCATGCACTGATCACGTAATTGATCATGCACTGATCACGTGGCTGATCATGCACTGATCACGTGGCTGATCATGCACTGATCACGTGACTGATCATGCACTGATCACGTGACTGATCATGCACTGATCACGTGGCTATCATGCACTGATCACGTGGCTGATCATGCACTGATCACGTGACTGATCATGCACTGATCACGTGGCTGATCATGCACTGATCACGTGGCTGTCATGCACTACTCACGTGGCTGATCATGCAATGATCACGTAGCTACCATGTACAGGTCACGTGAATGATCATACACCCATCAGGTGACTGATCATGCACTGATCACGTGGCTATCATGCACTGATCACGAGACTGATCATGCACTGATCACGTCTATATCATGCACTGATCACATGACTGCCCATGCACTGATCACGTGGATGATCATACACTAATCTTGTGACAGATCATGCACTGATCACGTGGCTGATCATGCACTGATACCGTGACTGAGCATGGACTGATCACATGACTATCATGTAGTGATCACGTGACTTAATGGCGCTGATCATGTGACTGATCATGCGCTGATCATGTTTGCTATCATACACTGATCATGTGCCTCTGGAGGCAATAAACAAAGAGCTGAGTAGGCACGAATCAAACAGTCAGCAGGCAATAATCATGGAACTCAGGTGTGAGGAATCATGCTGCTCAGCTGGCAATAATCAAGCAGCTGAGCAGGCAGGAATTACGCAGCACAGCTGGCAATTGTCAAGCAGATGACAGGCAGGAATCGTGCAGCTCAGCTGGCAATTGTCAAGCAGATGAGCAGACAGTAATCACGCAGCTCAGCAGGCCCTGATCACGTGACTGAGCATGCACTGTTCACGTGGCTGATCATACACTGATCACGTGATGATCATGCACTGATCACTTGGATATCATGCACTGATCACGTGGCTGATCATACACTGATCACGTGTCTGACCATGCACTGATCACGTGGCTGATCATGCACTGCTCACGTAACTGATCATGCACTGATCACGTGGCTATCATGCACTGATCACGTGGCTGATCATGCACTGATCACGTAGCAACCATGTACTGGTCACGTGACTGATCATGCACTGATCACGTAATTGATCATGCACTGATCACGTGGCTCATCATGCACTGATCACGTGGCTGATCACACATGATCACGTGACTGATCATGCACTGATCACGTGGCTCATGCACTGATCACGTGGCATCATGCACTGATCACGTGGCTGATCATGCACTGATCACGTGACTGATCATGCACTGATCGTGACTGATCATGCACTGATCACGTGGCTATCATGCACTGATCACGTGGCTGATCATGCATGATCACGTAGCTACCATGTACTGGTCACATGACTGATCATGCACTGATCACGTGACTGATCATGCACTGATCACGTGGCATCATGCACTGATCACGTGGCTGATCATGCACTGATCACGTGACTGATCATGCACTGATCACGTCTATATCATGCACTGATCACATGACTGCCCATGCACTGATCACGTGGATGATCATACACTAATCTTGTGACAGATCATGCACTGATCACGTGGCTGATCATGCACTGATACCGTGACTGAGCATGGACTGATCACATGACTATCATGTAGTGATCACGTGACTTAATGGCGCTGATCATGTGACTGATCATGCGCTGATCATGTTTGCTATCATACACTGATCATGTGCCTCTGGAGGCAATAAACAAAGAGCTGAGTAGGCACGAATCAAACAGTCAGCAGGCAATAATCATGGAACTCAGGTGTGAGGAATCATGCTGCTCAGCTGGCAATAATCAAGCAGCTGAGCAGGCAGGAATTACGCAGCACAGCTGGCAATTGTCAAGCAGATGACAGGCAGGAATCGTGCAGCTCAGCTGGCAATTGTCAAGCAGATGAGCAGACAGTAATCACGCAGCTCAGCAGGCCCAGATCACGTGACTGAGCATGCACTGTTCACGTGGCTGATCATACACTGATCACGTGATGATCATGCACTGATCACGTGGATATCATGCACTGATCACGTGGCTGATCATACACTGTTCACGTGTCTGACCATGCACTGATCACGTGGCTGATCATACACTGCTCACGTAACTGATCATGCACTGATCACGTGGCTATCATGCACTGATCACGTGGCTGAACATGCACTGTTCACGTGGCTGATCACACACCTGTCACGTGACATATCATGCACTGATCACGTGGCACTCATGCACTGATCACGTGGCTGATCATACTCTGCTCACGTAACTCATGCACACATCACGTGGCTATCATGCACTGCTCACGTGGCTCGTCATGGAATGATCACGTAGCTACCATATACTGGTCACGTGACTGATCATGCACAGATCACGTAAATGATCATGCACTGTTCACGTGACTGATCATGTACTGATCACGTGACTGATCATGCACTGATCACGTGGCTATCATGCTCTGCTCACGTGGCTGATCATGCAATGATCACGTAGCAACCATGTACTGGTCACGTGACTGATCATGCACTGATCACGTAATTGATCCTGCACTGATCACGTGGCTCATCATGCACTGATCACGTGGCTGATCACACATGTATCACGTGACTGATCATGCACTGATCACGTGGCTCTCATGCACTGATCACGTGGCTATCATGCACTGATCACGTGGCTATCATGCACTGATCACGTGGCTGATCATGCAATGATCACGTAGCTATCATGCACTGGTCACGTGACTGATCATGCACTGATCACGTGATTGATCATGCACTGATCACGTGGCTGATCATGCACTGATCACGTGGCTGATCACACTGATCACGTGACTGATCATGCACTGATCACGTGACTGATCATGCACTGATCACGTGGCTGATCATGCACTGATCACGTGATATCATGCACTGATCACGTGGCTGATCACACACGATCACGTGACTGATCATGCACTGATCACGTGGCTATCATGCACTGATCACGTGGCTATCATGCACTGATCACGTGGCTGATCATGCACTGATCACGGAGCTGCCATGCACTGGTCACGTGACTGATCATGCACTGATCACGTGATTGATCATGCACTGATCACGTGACTGATCATGCACTGATCACGTGACTGATCATGCACTGATCACGTGACTGATCATGCACTGATCACGTGGCTATCATGCACTGATCACGTGGCTGATCATGCACTGATCACGCAGCTACCATGTACTGTCACGTGACTGATCATGCACTGATCACATAATTGATCATGCACTGATCACGTGGCTTATCATGCACTGATCATGTGACTGATCATGTGCTGATCATGTTTGGTGTCATACACTGATCATGTGCCTATGGAGGCAATGAACATAGAGCTGAGTAGGCAGGAATCAGTCAGCAGGCTATAATCATGGAACTCACCTCTGAGAAATCATGCTGCTGAGCTGGCAATAATCAAGTAGATGAGCAGGCAGGAATTACGCAGCACAGGTGGCAATTGTCAAGCAGCTGACAGGCAGGAATCGTGCAGCTCAGCTGGCAATTGTCAAGCAGATGAGCAGACAGTAATCACGCAGCTCAGCAGGCCCTGATCACGTGACTGATCATGCACTGTTCACGTGGCTGATCACACACTGATCACGTGACTGATCATGCACTGATCACGTGACTGATCATGCACTGATCACGTGGCTATCATGCACTGATCACGTGGCTGATCATGCACTGATCACGTGGCTGATCATGCACTGATCACGTGGCTGATCATGCACTGATCACGTGACTGATCATGCACTGATCACGTGGCTGATCATGCACTGATCACGTGGCTATCATGCACTGATCACGTGGCTGATCATGCATGATCACGCAGCTATCATGCACTGATCACGTGACTGATCATGCACTGATCACGTGACTGATCATGCACTGATCACGTGTCTGATCATGCACTGATCACGTGGCTATCATGCACTGCTCACGTGGCTGATCATGCATGATCACGCAGCTACCATGTACTGGTCACATGACTGATCATGCACTGATCACGTGACTGATCATGCAGTGATCACGTGGCTATCATGCACTACTCACGTGGCTGATCATGCAATGATCATGTAGCTACCATGTACAGGTCACGTGAATGATCATACACCCATCAGGTGACTGATCATGCACTGATCACGTGGCTATCATGCACTGATCACTAGACTGATCATGCACTGATCACGTCTATATCATGCACTGATCACATGACTGCCCATGCACTGATCACGTGGATGATCATACACTAATCTTGTGACAGATCATGCACTGATCACGTGGCTGATCATGCACTGATACCGTGACTGAGCATGGACTGATCACATGACTATCATGTAGTGATCACGTGACTTAATGGCGCTGATCATGTGACTGATCATGCGCTGATCATGTTTGCTATCATACACTGATCATGTGCCTCTGGAGGCAATAAACAAAGAGCTGAGTAGGCACGAATCAAACAGTCAGCAGGCAATAATCATGGAACTCAGCTGTGAGGAATCATGCTGCTCAGCTGGCAATAATCAAGCAGCTGAGCAGGCAGGAATTACGCAGCACAGCTGGCAATTGTCAAGCAGATGACAGGCAGGAATCGTGCAGCTCAGCTGGCAATTGTCAAGCAGATGAGCAGACAGTAATCACGCAGCTCAGCAGGCCCAGATCACGTGACTGAGCATGCACTGTTCACGTGGCTGATCATACACTGATCACGTGATGATCATGCACTGATCACTTGGATATCATGCACTGATCACGTGGCTGATCATACACTGTTCACGTGTCTGACCATGCACTGATCACGTGGCTGATCATACACTGCTCACGTAACTGATCATGCACTGATCACGTGGCTATCATGCACTGATCACGTGGCTGAACATGCACTGTTCACGTGGCTGATCACACACCTGTCACGTGACATATCATGCACTGATCACGTGGCACTCATGCACTGATCACGTGGCTGATCATACTCTGCTCACGTAACTCATGCACACATCACGTGGCTATCATGCACTGCTCACGTGGCTCGTCATGGAATGATCACGTAGCAACCATATACTGGTCACGTGACTGATCATGCAAAGATCACGTAAATGATCATGCACTGTTCACGTGACTGATCATGTACTGATCACGTGACTGATCATGCACTGATCACGTGGCTATCATGCTCTGCTCACGTGGCTGATCATGCAATGATCACGTAGCAACCATGTACTGGTCACGTGACTGATCATGCACTGATCACGTAATTGATCCTGCACTGATCACGTGGCTCATCATGCACTGATCACGTGGCTGATCACACATGTATCACGTGACTGATCATGCACTGATCACGTGGCTCTCATGCACTGATCACGTGGCTGTCATGCACTGATCACGTGGATATCATGCACTGATCACGTGGCTGATCACACACGTATCACATGACTGATCATGCACTGATCACGTGGCTATCATGCACTGATCACGTGGCTATCATGCACTGATCACGTGGCTGATCATGCAATGATCACGTAGCTACCATGTACTGGTCACGTGACTGATCATGCACTGATCACGTAATTGATCATGCACTGATCACGTGGCTGATCATGCACTGATCACGTGGCTGATCATACACTGATCACGTAACTGATCATGCACTGATCACGTGACTGATCATGCACTGATCACGTGGCTATCATGCACTGATCACGTGGCTGATCATGCACTGATCACGTGCCTGATCATGCACTGATCACGTGACTGATCATGCACTGATCACGTGGCTATCATGCACTGATCACGTGGCTGATCATGCCATGATCACGCAGCTGCCATGTACTGGTCACATGACTGATCATGCACTGATCACGTGACTGATCATGCAGTGATCACGTGGCTATCATGCACTACTCACGTGGCTGATCATGCAATGATCACGTAGCTACCATGTACAGGTCACGTGAATGATCATACACCCATCAGGTGACTGATCATGCACTGATCACGTGGCTATCATGCACTGATCACGAGACTGATCATGCACTGTTCACGTCTATATCATGCACTGACACTGCCATGCACTGATCACGTGGATGATCATACACTAATCTTGTGACAGATCATGCACTGATCACGTGGCTGATCATGCACTGATACCGTGACTGAGCATGGACTGATCACATGACTATCATGTAGTGATCACGTGACTTAATGGCGCTGATCATGTGACTGATCATGCGCTGATCATGTTTGCTATCATACACTGATCATGTGCCTCTGGAGGCAATAAACAAAGAGCTGAGTAGGCACGAATCAAACAGTCAGCAGGCAATAATCATGGAACTCAGGTGTGAGGAATCATGCTGCTCAGCTGGCAATAATCAAGCAGCTGAGCAGGCAGGAATTACGCAGCACAGCTGGCAATTGTCAAGCAGATGACAGGCAGGAATCGTGCAGCTCAGCTGGCAATTGTCAAGCAGATGAGCAGACAGTAATCACGCAGCTCAGCAGGCCCTGATCACGTGACTGAGCATGCACTGTTCACGTGGCTGATCATACACTGATCACGTGATGATCATGCACTGATCACTTGGATATCATGCACTGATCACGTGGCTGATCATACACTGATCACGTGTCTGACCATGCACTGATCACGTGGCTGATCATACACTGATCACGTAACTGATCATGCACTGATCACGTGGCTATCATGCACTGATCACGTGGCTGATCATGCAACGATCACGTAGCAACCATGTACTGGTCACGTGACTGATCATGCACTGATCACGTAATTGATCATGCACTGATCACGTGGCTCATCATGCACTGATCACGTGGCTGATCACACATGATCACGTGACTGATCATGCACTGATCACGTGGCTATCATGCACTGATCACGTGGCTATCATGCACTGATCACGTGGCTGATCATGCACTGATCACGTGACTGATCATGCACTGATCACGTGGCTGATCATGCACTGATCACGTGACTGATCATGCACTGATCACGTGACTGATCATGCACTGATCACGTGGCTATCATGCACTGATCACGTGGCTGATCATGCATGATCACGCAGCTACCATGTACTGGTCACGTGACTGATCATGCACTGATCACGTGACTGATCATGCACTGATCACGTGGCTGATCATGCACTGATCACGTGGCTGATCATGCACTGATCACGGGACTGATCATGCACTGATCACGTCTATATCATGCACTGATCACATGACTGCCCATGCACTGATCACGTGGATGATCATACACTAATCATGTGACAGATCATGCACTGATCACGTGGCTGATCATGCACTGATACCGTGACTGAGCATGGACTGATCACATGACTATCATGTAGTGATCACGTGACTTAATGGCGCTGATCATGTGACTGATCATGCACTGATCATGTTTGCTATCATACACTGATCATGTGCCTCTGGAGGCAATAAACAAAGAGCTGAGTAGGCACGAATCAAACAGTCAGCAGGCAATAATCATGGAACTCAGTGTGAGGAATCATGCTGCTCAGCTGGCAATAATCAAGCAGCTGAGCAGGCAGGAATTACGCAGCACAGCTGGCAATTGTCAAGCAGATGACAGGCAGGAATCGTGCAGCTCAGCTGGCAATTGTCAAGCAGATGAGCAGACAGTAATCACGCAGCTCAGCAGGCCCAGATCACGTGACTGAGCATGCACTGTTCACGTGGCTGATCATACACTGATCACGTGATGATCATGCACTGATCACTTGGATATCATGCACTGATCACGTGGCTGATCATACACTGTTCACGTGTCTGACCATGCACTGATCACGTGGCTGATCATACACTGCTCACGTAACTGATCATGCACTGATCACGTGGCTATCATGCACTGATCACGTGGCTGAACATGCACTGTTCACGTGGCTGATCACACACCTGTCACGTGACATATCATGCACTGATCACGTGGCACTCATGCACTGATCACGTGGCTGATCATACACTGATCACGTGACTGATCATGCACTGATCACGTGGCTGATCATGCACTGATCACGTGACTGATCATGCACTGATCACGTGGCTGATCATGCACTGATCACGTGACTGATCATGCACTGATCACGTGGCTGATCATGCACTGATCACGTGACTGATCATGCACTGATCACGTGGCTGATCATGCACTGATCACGTGACTGATCATGCACTGATCACGTGGCTATCATGCACTGATCACGTGGCTGATCATGCACTGATCACGTGGCTGATCACACACTGATCACGTGACTATCATGCACTGATCACGTGGCATCATGCACTGATCACGTGGCTGATCATACACTGATCACGTGACTCATGCACTGATCACGTGGCTATCATGCACTGATCACGTGGCTGTCATGCAATGATCACGTAGCTACCATATACTGGTCACGTGACTGATCATGCACTGATCACGTAACTGATCATGCACTGATCACGTGACTGATCATGCACTGATCACGTGACTGATCATGCACTGATCACGTGGCTATCATGCACTGATCACGTGGCTGATCATGCAACTGATCACGTAGCAACCATGTACTGATCACGTGACTGATCATGCACTGATCACGTAATTGATCATGCACTGATCACGTGGCTGATCATGCACTGATCACGTGGCTGATCACACATGATCACGTGACTGATCATGCACTGATCACGTGGCTGATCATGCACTGATCACGTGGCTATCATGCACTGATCACGTGGCTGATCATGCACTGATCACATGACTGATCATGCACTGATCACGTGGCTATCATGCACTGATCACGTGGCTATCATGCACTGATCACGTGGCTGATCATGCAATGATCACGTAGCTACCATGCACTGGTCACGTGACTGATCATGCACTGATCACGTAATTGATCATGCACTGATCACGTGGCTGATCATGCACTGATCACGTGGCTGATCATACACTGATCACGTGACTGATCATGCACTGATCACGTGACTGATCATGCACTGATCACGTGGCTATCATGCACTGATCACGTGGCTGATCATGCACTGATCACGTGCTGATCATGCACTGATCACGTGGCTGATCATGCACTGATCACGTGACTGATCATGCACTGATCACGTGGCTGATCATGCACTGATCACGTGGCTATCATGCACTGATCACGTGGCTGTCATGCAATGATCACGTAGCAACCATATACTGGTCACGTGACTGATCATGCACTGATCACGTGGCTGATCATGCACTGATCACGTGACTGATCATGCACTGATCACGTGACTGATCATGCACTGATCACGTGGCTATCATGCACTGATCACGTGGCTATCATGCACTGATCACGTGGCTGATCATGCACTGATCACGTAGCTACCATGCACTGATCACGTGACTGATCATGCACTGATCACGTAACTGATCATGCACTGATCACGTGGCTGATCATGCACTGATCACGTGGCTGATCATGCACTGATCACGTGACTGATCATGCACTGATCACGTGACTGATCATGCACTGATCACGTGGCTGATCATGCACTGATCACGTGACTGATCATGCACTGATCACGTGTCTGATCATGCACTGATCACGTGGCTATCATGCACTGCTCACGTGGCTGATCATGCCATGATCACGCAGCTACCATGTACTGGTCACATGACTGATCATGCACTGATCACGTGACTGATCATGCAGTGATCACGTGGCTATCATGCACTACTCACGTGGCTGATCATGCAATGATCATGTAGCTACCATGTACAGGTCACGTGAATGATCATACACCCATCAGGTGACTGATCATGCACTGATCACGTGGCTATCATGCACTGATCACGAGACTGATCATGCACTGATCACGTCTATATCATGCACTGATCACATGACTGCCCATGCACTGATCACGTGGATGATCATACACTAATCTTGTGACAGATCATGCACTGATCACGTGGCTGATCATGCACTGATACCGTGACTGAGCATGGACTGATCACATGACTATCATGTAGTGATCACGTGACTTAATGGCGCTGATCATGTGACTGATCATGCGCTGATCATGTTTGCTATCATACACTGATCATGTGCCTCTGGAGGCAATAAACAAAGAGCTGAGTAGGCACGAATCAAACAGTCAGCAGGCAATAATCATGGAACTCAGCTGTGAGGAATCATGCTGCTCAGCTGGCAATAATCAAGCAGCTGAGCAGGCAGGAATTACGCAGCACAGCTGGCAATTGTCAAGCAGATGACAGGCAGGAATCGTGCAGCTCAGCTGGCAATTGTCAAGCAGATGAGCAGACAGTAATCACGCAGCTCAGCAGGCCCAGATCACGTGACTGAGCATGCACTGTTCACGTGGCTGATCATACACTGATCACGTGATGATCATGCACTGATCACTTGGATATCATGCACTGATCACGTGGCTGATCATACACTGTTCACGTGTCTGACCATGCACTGATCACGTGGCTGATCATACACTGCTCACGTAACTGATCATGCACTGATCACGTGGCTATCATGCACTGATCACGTGGCTGAACATGCACTGTTCACGTGGCTGATCACACACCTGTCACGTGACATATCATGCACTGATCACGTGGCACTCATGCACTGATCACGTGGCTGATCATACTCTGATCACGTAACTCATGCACACATCACGTGGCTATCATGCACTGCTCACGTGGCTCGTCATGGAATGATCACGTAGCTACCATATACTGGTCACGTGACTGATCATGCACTGATCACGTAAATGATCATGCACTGTTCACGTGACTGATCATGTACTGATCACGTGACTGATCATGCACTGATCACGTGGCTGATCATGCACTGATCACGTGGCTGATCATGCACTGATCACGTGACTGATCATGCACTGATCACGTGACTGATCATGCACTGATCACGTGGCTATCATGCACTGATCACGTGGCTGATCATGCACTGATCACGTGGCTGATCATGCACTGATCACGTGGCTGATCATGCACTGATCACGTGGCTATCATGCACTGATCACGTGGCTGATCATGCACTGATCACGTGGATATCATGCACTGATCACGTGGCTGATCATGCACTGATCACGTGGCTGATCATGCACTGATCACGTAGCTACCATGCACTGTCACGTGACTGATCATGCACTGATCACGTAACTGATCATGCACTGATCACGTGGCTGATCATGCACTGATCACGTGGCTGATCATGCACTGATCACGTGACTGATCATGCACTGATCACGTGACTGATCATGCACTGATCACGTGGCTATCATGCACTGATCACGTGGCTGATCATACACTGATCACGTGACTGATCATGCACTGATCACGTGGCTGATCATGCACTGATCACGTGGCTGTCATGCACTGATCACGTAGCAATCATATACTGGTCACGTGACTGATCATGCACTGATCACGTGGCTGATCATGCACTGATCACGTGACTGATCATGCACTGATCACGTGACTGATCATGCACTGATCACGTGGCTATCATGCACTGATCACGTGGCTGATCATGCAATGATCACGTAGCAACCATGTACTGGTCACGTGACTGATCATGCACTGATCACGTAATTGATCATGCACTGATCACGTGGCTCATCATGCACTGATCACGTGGCTGATCACACATGATCACGTGACTGATCATGCACTGATCACGTGGCTGTCATGCACTGATCACGTGGATATCATGCACTGATCACGTGGCTGATCATGCACTGATCACGTGACTGATCATGCACTGATCACGTGGCTATCATGCACTGATCACGTGGCTATCATGCACTGATCACGTGGCTGATCATGCACTGATCACGTAGCTCATGCACTGATCACGTGACTGATCATGCACTGATCACGTGACTGATCATGCACTGATCACGTGGCTGATCATGCACTGATCACGTGGCTGATCATACACTATCACGTGACTGATCATGCACTGATCACGTGACTGATCATGCACTGATCACGTGGCTATCATGCACTGATCACGTGGCTGATCATGCACTGATCACGTGCTGATCATGCACTGATCACGTGGCTGATCATGCACTGATCACGTGACTGATCATGCACTGATCACGTGACTGATCATGCACTGATCACGTGGCTATCATGCACTGATCACGTGGCTGTCATGCAATGATCACGTAGCTACCATATACTGGTCACGTGACTGATCATGCACTGATCACGTAAATGATCATGCACTGATCACGTGACTGATCATGCACTGATCACGTGACTGATCATGCACTGATCACGTGGCTATCATGCACTGATCACGTGGCTATCATGCACTGATCACGTGGCTGATCATGCACTGATCACGTAGCTACCATGCACTGATCACGTGACTGATCATGCACTGATCACGTAATTGATCATGCACTGATCACGTGGCTGATCATGCACTGATCACGTGGCTGATCATGCACTGATCACGTGACTGATCATGCACTGATCACGTGACTGATCATGCACTGATCACGTGGCTATCATGCACTGATCACGTGACTGATCATGCACTGATCACGTGTCTGATCATGCACTGATCACGTGGCTATCATGCACTGCTCACGTGGCTGATCATGCCATGATCACGCAGCTACCATGTACTGGTCACATGACTGATCATGCACTGATCACGTGACTGATCATGCAGTGATCACGTGGCTATCATGCACTACTCACGTGGCTGATCATGCAATGATCATGTAGCTACCATGTACAGGTCACGTGAATGATCATACACCCATCAGGTGACTGATCATGCACTGATCACGTGGCTATCATGCACTGATCACGAGACTGATCATGCACTGATCACGTCTATATCATGCACTGATCACATGACTGCCCATGCACTGATCACGTGGATGATCATACACTAATCTTGTGACAGATCATGCACTGATCACGTGGCTGATCATGCACTGATACCGTGACTGAGCATGGACTGATCACATGACTATCATGTAGTGATCACGTGACTTAATGGCGCTGATCATGTGACTGATCATGTTTGCTATCATACACTGATCATGTGCCTCTGGAGGCAATAAACAAAGAGCTGAGTAGGCACGAATCAAACAGTCAGCAGGCAATAATCATGGAACTCAGGTGTGAGGAATCATGCTGCTCAGCTGGCAATAATCAAGCAGCTGAGCAGGCAGGAATTACGCAGCACAGCTGGCAATTGTCAAGCAGATGACAGGCAGGAATCGTGCAGCTCAGCTGGCAATTGTCAAGCAGATGAGCAGACAGTAATCACGCAGCTCAGCAGGCCCAGATCACGTGACTGAGCATGCACTGTTCACGTGGCTGATCATACACTGATCACGTGATGATCATGCACTGATCACTTGGATATCATGCACTGATCACGTGGCTGATCATACACTGTTCACGTGTCTGACCATGCACTGATCACGTGGCTGATCATACACTGCTCACGTAACTGATCATGCACTGATCACGTGGCTATCATGCACTGATCACGTGGCTGAACATGCACTGTTCACGTGGCTGATCACACACCTGTCACGTGACATATCATGCACTGATCACGTGGCACTCATGCACTGATCACGTGGCTGATCATACTCTGATCACGTAACTCATGCACACATCACGTGGCTATCATGCACTGCTCACGTGGCTCGTCATGGAATGATCACGTAGCAACCATATACTGGTCACGTGACTGATCATGCAAAGATCACGTAAATGATCATGCACTGTTCACGTGACTGATCATGTACTGATCACGTGACTGATCATGCACTGATCACGTGGCTGATCATGCACTGATCACGTGGCTGATCATGCACTGATCACGTGACTGATCATGCACTGATCACGTGACTGATCATGCACTGATCACGTGGCTATCATGCACTGATCACGTGGCTGATCATGCACTGATCACGTGGCTGATCATGCACTGATCACGTGGCTGATCATGCACTGATCACGTGGCTATCATGCACTGATCACGTGGCTGATCATGCACTGATCACGTGGATATCATGCACTGATCACGTGGCTGATCATGCACTGATCACGTGGCTGATCATGCACTGATCACGTAGCTATCATGCACTGATCACGTGACTGATCATGCACTGATCACGTAATTGATCATGCACTGATCACGTGGCTGATCATGCACTGATCACGTGGCTGATCATGCACTGATCACGTGACTGATCATGCACTGATCACGTGACTGATCATGCACTGATCACGTGGCTATCATGCACTGATCACGTGGCTGATCATGCACTGATCACGTGACTGATCATGCACTGATCACGTGGCTGATCATGCACTGATCACGTGGCTGTCATGCACTACTCACGTGGCTGATCATGCAATGATCACGTAGCTACCATGTACAGGTCACGTGAATGATCATACACCCATCAGGTGACTGATCATGCACTGATCACGTGGCTATCATGCACTGATCACGAGACTGATCATGCACTGATCACGTCTATATCATGCACTGATCACATGACTGCCCATGCACTGATCACGTGGATGATCATACACTAATCTTGTGACAGATCATGCACTGATCACGTGGCTGATCATGCACTGATACCGTGACTGAGCATGGACTGATCACATGACTATCATGTAGTGATCACGTGACTTAATGGCGCTGATCATGTGACTGATCATGCGCTGATCATGTTTGCTATCATACACTGATCATGTGCCTCTGGAGGCAATAAACAAAGAGCTGAGTAGGCACGAATCAAACAGTCAGCAGGCAATAATCATGGAACTCAGTGTGAGGAATCATGCTGCTCAGCTGGCAATAATCAAGCAGCTGAGCAGGCAGGAATTACGCAGCACAGCTGGCAATTGTCAAGCAGATGACAGGCAGGAATCGTGCAGCTCAGCTGGCAATTGTCAAGCAGATGAGCAGACAGTAATCACGCAGCTCAGCAGGCCCAGATCACGTGACTGAGCATGCACTGTTCACGTGGCTGATCATACACTGATCACGTGATGATCATGCACTGATCACTTGGATATCATGCACTGATCACGTGGCTGATCATACACTGTTCACGTGTCTGACCATGCACTGATCACGTGGCTGATCATACACTGCTCACGTAACTGATCATGCACTGATCACGTGGCTATCATGCACTGATCACGTGGCTGATCATGCACTGATCACGTAGCAACCATGTACTGGTCACGTGACTGATCATGCACTGATCACGTAACTGATCATGCACTGATCACGTGGCTGATCATGCACTGATCACGTGGCTGATCACACATGATCACGTGACTGATCATGCACTGATCACGTGGCTATCATGCACTGATCACGTGGCTGATCATGCACTGATCACGTGGCTGATCATGCACTGATCACGTGACTGATCATGCACTGATCACGTGACTGATCATGCACTGATCACGTGGCTATCATGCACTGATCACGTGGCTGATCATGCATGATCATGCAGCTACCATGTACTGGTCACGTGACTGATCATGCACTGATCACGTGACTGATCATGCACTGATCACGTGGCTGATCATGCACTGATCACGTGGCTATCATGCACTGATCACGTGGCTGATCATGCATGATCACGCAGCTACCATGTACTGATCACGTGACTGATCATGCACTGATCACGTAATTGATCATGCACTGATCACGTGGCTGATCATGCACTGATCACGTGGCTGATCACACATGATCACGTGACTGATCATGCACTGATCACGTGGCTATCATGCACTGATCACGTGGCTATCATGCACTGATCACGTGGCTGATCATGCACTGATCACGTGATGATCATGCACTGATCACGTGGATATCATGCACTGATCACGTGGCTGATCATGCACTGATCACGTGTCTGATCATGCACTGATCACGTGGCTGATCATACACTGATCACGTAACTGATCATGCACTGATCACGTGGCTATCATGCACTGATCACGTGGCTGATCATGCACTGATCACGTGGCTGATCACACACTGTCACGTGACTATCATGCACTGATCACGTGGCACTCATGCACTGATCACGTGGCTGATCATACACTGATCACGTAACTCATGCACTGATCACGTGGCTATCATGCACTGCTCACGTGGCTGTCATGCAATGATCACGTAGCTACCATATACTGGTCACGTGACTGATCATGCACTGATCACGTGAATGATCATGCACTGTTCACGTGACTGATCATGCACTGATCACGTGACTGATCATGCACTGATCACGTGGCTATCATGCACTGCTCACGTGGCTGATCATGCACTGATCACGTAGCAACCATGTACTGTCACGTGACTGATCATGCACTGATCACGTAATTGATCATGCACTGATCACGTGGCTCATCATGCACTGATCACGTGGCTGATCACACATGATCACGTGACTGATCATGCACTGATCACGTGGCTCTCATGCACTGATCACGTGGCTATCATGCACTGATCACGTGGCTATCATGCACTGATCACGTGGCTGATCATGCAATGATCACGTAGCTATCATGCACTGATCACGTGACTGATCATGCACTGATCACGTAATTGATCATGCACTGATCACGTGGCTGATCATGCACTGATCACGTGGCTGATCACACTGATCACGTGACTGATCATGCACTGATCACGTGACTGATCATGCACTGATCACGTGGCTATCATGCACTGATCACGTGGATATCATGCACTGATCACGTGGCTGATCACACACGTATCACGTGACTGATCATGCACTGATCACGTGGCTATCATGCACTGATCACGTGGCTATCATGCACTGATCACGTGGCTGATCATGCAATGATCACGGAGCTGCCATGCACTGGTCACGTGACTGATCATGCACTGATCACGTGATTGATCATGCACTGATCACGTGACTGATCATGCACTGATCACGTGACTGATCATGCACTGATCACGTGACTGATCATGCACTGATCACGTGGCTATCATGCACTGCTCACGTGGCTGATCATGCAATGATCACGCAGCTACCATGTACTGTCACATGACTGATCATGCACTGATCACATAATTGATCATGCACTGATCACGTGGCTTATCATGCACTGATCATGTGACTGATCATGTGCTGATCATGTTTGGTGTCATACACTGATCATGTGCCTCTGGAGGCAATGAACATAGAGCTGAGTAGGCAGGAATCAGTCAGCAGGCTATAATCATGGAACTCACCTCTGAGAAATCATGCTGCTCAGCTGGCAATAATCAAGTAGATGAGCAGGCAGGAATTACGCAGCACAGGTGGCAATTGTCAAGCAGATGACAGGCAGGAATCGTGCAGCTCAGCTGGCAATTGTCAAGCAGATGAGCAGACAGTAATCACGCAGCTCAGCAGGCCCTGATCACGTGACTGAGCATGCACTGTTCACGTGGCTGATCACACACTGATCACGTGACTGATCATGCACTGATCACGTGACTGATCATGCACTGATCACGTGGCTATCATGCACTGATCACGTGGCTGATCATGCACTGATCACGTGGCTGATCATGCACTGATCACGTGGCTGATCATGCACTGATCACGTGACTGATCATGCACTGATCACGTGGCTGATCATGCACTGATCACGTGGCTATCATGCACTGATCACGTGGCTGATCATGCATGATCACGCAGCTATCATGCACTGATCACGTGACTGATCATGCACTGATCACGTGACTGATCATGCACTGATCACGTGTCTGATCATGCACTGATCACGTGGCTATCATGCACTGCTCACGTGGCTGATCATGCATGATCACGGCTACCATGTACTGGTCACATGACTGATCATGCACTGATCACGTGACTGATCATGCACTGATCACGTGGCTATCATGCACTACTCACGTGGCTGATCATGCAATGATCATGTAGCTACCATGTACAGGTCACGTGAATGATCATACACCCATCAGGTGACTGATCATGCACTGATCACGTGGCTATCATGCACTGATCACGAGACTGATCATGCACTGATCACGTCTATATCATGCACTGATCACATGACTGCCCATGCACTGATCACGTGGATGATCATACACTAATCTTGTGACAGATCATGCACTGATCACGTGGCTGATCATGCACTGATACCGTGACTGAGCATGGACTGATCACATGACTATCATGTAGTGATCACGTGACTTAATGGCGCTGATCATGTGACTGATCATGCGCTGATCATGTTTGCTATCATACACTGATCATGTGCCTCTGGAGGCAATAAACAAAGAGCTGAGTAGGCACGAATCAAACAGTCAGCAGGCAATAATCATGGAACTCAGCTGTGAGGAATCATGCTGCTCAGCTGGCAATAATCAAGCAGCTGAGCAGGCAGGAATTACGCAGCACAGCTGGCAATTGTCAAGCAGATGACAGGCAGGAATCGTGCAGCTCAGCTGGCAATTGTCAAGCAGATGAGCAGACAGTAATCACGCAGCTCAGCAGGCCCAGATCACGTGACTGAGCATGCACTGTTCACGTGGCTGATCATACACTGATCACGTGATGATCATGCACTGATCACTTGGATATCATGCACTGATCACGTGGCTGATCATACACTGTTCACGTGTCTGACCATGCACTGATCACGTGGCTGATCATACACTGCTCACGTAACTGATCATGCACTGATCACGTGGCTATCATGCACTGATCACGTGGCTGAACATGCACTGTTCACGTGGCTGATCACACACCTGTCACGTGACATATCATGCACTGATCACGTGGCACTCATGCACTGATCACGTGGCTGATCATACTCTGCTCACGTAACTCATGCACACATCACGTGGCTATCATGCACTGCTCACGTGGCTCGTCATGGAATGATCACGTAGCAACCATATACTGGTCACGTGACTGATCATGCAAAGATCACGTAAATGATCATGCACTGTTCACGTGACTGATCATGTACTGATCACGTGACTGATCATGCACTGATCACGTGGCTATCATGCTCTGCTCACGTGGCTGATCATGCAATGATCACGTAGCAACCATGTACTGGTCACGTGACTGATCATGCACTGATCACGTAATTGATCCTGCACTGATCACGTGGCTCATCATGCACTGATCACGTGGCTGATCACACATGTATCACGTGACTGATCATGCACTGATCACGTGGCTCTCATGCACTGATCACGTGGCTGTCATGCACTGATCACGTGGATATCATGCACTGATCACGTGGCTGATCACACACGTATCACATGACTGATCATGCACTGATCACGTGGCTATCATGCACTGATCACGTGGCTATCATGCACTGATCACGTGGCTGATCATGCAATGATCACGTAGCTACCATGTACTGGTCACGTGACTGATCATGCACTGATCACGTAATTGATCATGCACTGATCACGTGGCTGATCATGCACTGATCACGTGGCTGATCATACACTGATCACATAACTGATCATGCACTGATCACGTGACTGATCATGCACTGATCACGTGGCTATCATGCACTGATCACTTGGCTGATCATGCACTGATCACGTGCCTGATCATGCACTGATCACGTGACTGATCATGCACTGATCACGTGGCTATCATGCACTGATCACGTGGCTGATCATGCCATGATCACGCAGCTGCCATGTACTGGTCACATGACTGATCATGCACTGATCACGTGACTGATCATGCAGTGATCACGTGGCTATCATGCACTACTCACGTGGCTGATCATGCAATGATCACGTAGCTACCATGTACAGGTCACGTGAATGATCATACACCCATCAGGTGACTGATCATGCACTGATCACGTGGCTATCATGCACTGATCACGAGACTGATCATGCACTGTTCACGTCTATATCATGCACTGATCACATGACTGCCCATGCACTGATCACGTGGATGATCATACACTAATCTTGTGACAGATCATGCACTGATCACGTGGCTGATCATGCACTGATACCGTGACTGAGCATGGACTGATCACATGACTATCATGTAGTGATCACGTGACTTAATGGCGCTGATCATGTGACTGATCATGCGCTGATCATGTTTGCTATCATACACTGATCATGTGCCTCTGGAGGCAATAAACAAAGAGCTGAGTAGGCACGAATCAAACAGTCAGCAGGCAATAATCATGGAACTCAGCTGTGAGGAATCATGCTGCTCAGCTGGCAATAATCAAGCAGCTGAGCAGGCAGGAATTACGCAGCACAGCTGGCAATTGTCAAGCAGATGACAGGCAGGAATCGTGCAGCTCAGCTGGCAATTGTCAAGCAGATGAGCAGACAGTAATCACGCAGCTCAGCAGGCCCAGATCACGTGACTGAGCATGCACTGTTCACGTGGCTGATCATACACTGATCACGTGATGATCATGCACTGATCACTTGGATATCATGCACTGATCACGTGGCTGATCATACACTGTTCACGTGTCTGACCATGCACTGATCACGTGGCTGATCATACACTGCTCACGTAACTGATCATGCACTGATCACGTGGCTATCATGCACTGATCACGTGGCTGATCATGCACTGATCACGTAGCAACCATGTACTGGTCACGTGACTGATCATGCACTGATCACGTAATTGATCATGCACTGATCACGTGGCTCATCATGCACTGATCACGTGGCTGATCACACATGATCACGTGACTGATCATGCACTGATCACGTGGCTATCATGCACTGATCACGTGGCTATCATGCACTGATCACGTGGCTGATCATGCACTGATCACGTGACTGATCATGCACTGATCACGTGGCTGATCATGCACTGATCACGTGACTGATCATGCACTGATCACGTGACTGATCATGCACTGATCACGTGGCTATCATGCACTGCTCACGTGGCTGATCATGCCATGATCACGCAGCTACCATGTACTGGTCACATGACTGATCATGCACTGATCACGTGACTGATCATGCACTGATCACGTGGTGATCATGCACTGATCACGTGGCTGATCATGCACTGATCACGGACTGATCATGCACTGATCACGTCTATATCATGCACTGATCACATGACTGCCCATGCACTGATCACGTGGATGATCATACACTAATCTTGTGACAGATCATGCACTGATCACGTGGCTGATCATGCACTGATACCGTGACTGAGCATGGACTGATCACATGACTATCATGTAGTGATCACGTGACTTAATGGCGCTGATCATGTGACTGATCATGCACTGATCATGTTTGCTATCATACACTGATCATGTGCCTCTGGAGGCAATAAACAAAGAGCTGAGTAGGCACGAATCAAACAGTCAGCAGGCAATAATCATGGAACTCAGCTGTGAGGAATCATGCTGCTCAGCTGGCAATAATCAAGCAGCTGAGCAGGCAGGAATTACGCAGCACAGCTGGCAATTGTCAAGCAGATGACAGGCAGGAATCGTGCAGCTCAGCTGGCAATTGTCAAGCAGATGAGCAGACAGTAATCACGCAGCTCAGCAGGCCCAGATCACGTGACTGAGCATGCACTGTTCACGTGGCTGATCATACACTGATCACGTGATGATCATGCACTGATCACTTGGATATCATGCACTGATCACGTGGCTGATCATACACTGTTCACGTGTCTGACCATGCACTGATCACGTGGCTGATCATACACTGCTCACGTAACTGATCATGCACTGATCACGTGGCTATCATGCACTGATCACGTGGCTGAACATGCACTGTTCACGTGGCTGATCACACACCTGTCACGTGACATATCATGCACTGATCACGTGGCACTCATGCACTGATCACGTGGCTGATCATACTCTGCTCACGTAACTCATGCACACATCACGTGGCTATCATGCACTGCTCACGTGGCTCGTCATGGAATGATCACGTAGCAACCATATACTGGTCACGTGACTGATCATGCAAAGATCACGTAAATGATCATGCACTGTTCACGTGACTGATCATGTACTGATCACGTGACTGATCATGCACTGATCACGTGGCTATCATGCTCTGCTCACGTGGCTGATCATGCAATGATCACGTAGCAACCATGTACTGGTCACGTGACTGATCATGCACTGATCACGTAATTGATCCTGCACTGATCACGTGGCTCATCATGCACTGATCACGTGGCTGATCACACATGTATCACGTGACTGATCATGCACTGATCACGTGGCTCTCATGCACTGATCACGTGGCTGTCATGCACTGATCACGTGGATATCATGCACTGATCACGTGGCTGATCACACACGTATCACATGACTGATCATGCACTGATCACGTGGCTATCATGCACTGATCACGTGGCTATCATGCACTGATCACGTGGCTGATCATGCAATGATCACGTAGCTACCATGTACTGGTCACGTGACTGATCATGCACTGATCACGTAATTGATCATGCACTGATCACGTGGCTGATCATGCACTGATCACGTGGCTGATCATGCACTGATCACGTAACTGATCATGCACTGATCACGTGACTGATCATGCACTGATCACGTGGCTATCATGCACTGATCACTTGGCTGATCATGCACTGATCACGTGCCTGATCATGCACTGATCACGTGACTGATCATGCACTGATCACGTGGCTATCATGCACTGATCACGTGGCTGATCATGCCATGATCACGCAGCTGCCATGCACTGGTCACATGACTGATCATGCACTGATCACGTGACTGATCATGCAGTGATCACGTGGCTATCATGCACTACTCACGTGGCTGATCATGCAATGATCACGTAGCTACCATGTACAGGTCACGTGAATGATCATACACCCATCAGGTGACTGATCATGCACTGATCACGTGGCTATCATGCACTGATCACGAGACTGATCATGCACTGATCACGTCTATATCATGCACTGATCACATGACTGCCCATGCACTGATCACGTGGATGATCATACACTAATCTTGTGACAGATCATGCACTGATCACGTGGCTGATCATGCACTGATACCGTGACTGAGCATGGACTGATCACATGACTATCATGTAGTGATCACGTGACTTAATGGCGCTGATCATGTGACTGATCATGCGCTGATCATGTTTGCTATCATACACTGATCATGTGCCTCTGGAGGCAATAAACAAAGAGCTGAGTAGGCACGAATCAAACAGTCAGCAGGCAATAATCATGGAACTCAGGTGTGAGGAATCATGCTGCTCAGCTGGCAATAATCAAGCAGCTGAGCAGGCAGGAATTACGCAGCACAGCTGGCAATTGTCAAGCAGATGACAGGCAGGAATCGTGCAGCTCAGCTGGCAATTGTCAAGCAGATGAGCAGACAGTAATCACGCAGCTCAGCAGGCCCTGATCACGTGACTGAGCATGCACTGTTCACGTGGCTGATCATACACTGATCACGTGATGATCATGCACTGATCACTTGGATATCATGCACTGATCACGTGGCTGATCATACACTGATCACGTGTCTGACCATGCACTGATCACGTGGCTGATCATACACTGATCACGTAACTGATCATGCACTGATCACGTGGCTATCATGCACTGATCACGTGGCTGATCATGCACTGATCACGTAGCAACCATGTACTGGTCACGTGACTGATCATGCACTGATCACGTAATTGATCATGCACTGATCACGTGGCTCATCATGCACTGATCACGTGGCTGATCACACATGATCACGTGACTGATCATGCACTGATCACGTGGCTATCATGCACTGATCACGTGGCTATCATGCACTGATCACGTGGCTGATCATGCACTGATCACGTGCCTGATCATGCACTGATCACGTGGCTGATCATGCACTGATCACGTGACTGATCATGCACTGATCACGTGACTGATCATGCACTGATCACGTGGCTATCATGCACTGCTCACGTGGCTGATCATGCCATGATCACGCAGCTACCATGTACTGGTCACATGACTGATCATGCACTGATCACGTGGCTGATCATGCACTGATCACGTAACTGATCATGCACTGATCACGTGGCTGATCATGCACTGATCACGGGACTGATCATGCACTGATCACGTCTATATCATGCACTGATCACATGACTGCCCATGCACTGATCACGTGGATGATCATACACTAATCTTGTGACAGATCATGCACTGATCACGTGGCTGATCATGCACTGATACCGTGACTGAGCATGGACTGATCACATGACTATCATGTAGTGATCACGTGACTTAATGGCGCTGATCATGTGACTGATCATGCACTGATCATGTTTGCTATCATACACTGATCATGTGCCTCTGGAGGCAATAAACAAAGAGCTGAGTAGGCACGAATCAAACAGTCAGCAGGCAAAATCATGGAACTCAGCTGTGAGGAATCATGCTGCTCAGCTGGCAATAATCAAGCAGCTGAGCAGGCAGGAATTACGCAGCACAGCTGGCAATTGTCAAGCAGATGACAGGCAGGAATCGTGCAGCTCAGCTGGCAATTGTCAAGCAGATGAGCAGACAGTAATCACGCAGCTCAGCAGGCCCAGATCACGTGACTGAGCATGCACTGTTCACGTGGCTGATCATACACTGATCACGTGATGATCATGCACTGATCACTTGGATATCATGCACTGATCACGTGGCTGATCATACACTGTTCACGTGTCTGACCATGCACTGATCACGTGGCTGATCATACACTGCTCACGTAACTGATCATGCACTGATCACGTGGCTATCATGCACTGATCACGTGGCTGAACATGCACTGTTCACGTGGCTGATCACACACCTGTCACGTGACATATCATGCACTGATCACGTGGCACTCATGCACTGATCACGTGGCTGATCATACTCTGCTCACGTAACTCATGCACACATCACGTGGCTATCATGCACTGCTCACGTGGCTCGTCATGGAATGATCACGTAGCAACCATATACTGGTCACGTGACTGATCATGCAAAGATCACGTAAATGATCATGCAGTGTTCACGTGACTGATCATGTACTGATCACGTGACTGATCATGCACTGATCACGTGGCTATCATGCTCTGCTCACGTGGCTGATCATGCAATGATCACGTAGCAACCATGTACTGGTCACGTGACTGATCATGCACTGATCACGTAATTGATCCTGCAGTGATCACATGGCTCATCATGCACTGATCACGTGGCTGATCACACATGTATCACGTGACTGATCATGCACTGATCACGTGACTGTCGTGCACTGATCACGTGACTGTCATGCACTGATCACGTGGATATCATGCACTGATCACGTGGCTGATCACACACGTATCACATGACTGATCATGCACTGATCACGTGGCTATCATGCACTGATCACGTAGCTACCATGTACTGATCACGTGGCTGATCATGCACTGATCACGTAGCTACCATGTACTGGTCACGTGACTGATCATGCACTGATCACGTAATTGATCATGCACTGATCACGTGGCTGATCATGCACTGATCACGTGGCTGATCATGCACTGATCACGTAACTGATCATGCACTGATCACGTGACTGATCATGCACTGATCACGTGGCTATCATGCACTGATCACGGCTGATCATGCACTGATCACGTGCCTGATCATGCACTGATCACGTGTCTGATCATGCACTGATCACGTGGCTATCATGCACTGATCACGTGGCTGATCATGCCATGATCACGCAGCTGCCATGTACTGGTCACATGACTGATCATGCACTGATCACGTGACTGATCATGCAGTGATCACGTGGCTATCATGAACTTCTCACGTGGCTGATCATGCAATGATCACGTAGCTACCATGTACAGGTCACGTGAATGATCATACACCCATCAGGTGACTGATCATGCACTGATCACGTGGCTATCATGCACTGATCACGAGACTGATCATGCACTGTTCACGTCTATATCATGCACTGATCACATGACTGCCCGTGCACTGATCACGTGGATGATCATACACTAATCTTGTGACAGATCATGCACTGATCACGTGGCTGATCATGCACTGATACCGTGACTGAGCATGGACTGATCACATGACTATCATGTAGTGATCACGTGACTTAATGGCGCTGATCATGTGACTGATCATGCGCTGATCATGTTTGCTATCATACACTGATCATGTGCCTCTGGAGGCAATAAACAAAGAGCTGAGTAGGCACGAATCAAACAGTCAGCAGGCAATAATCATGGAACTCAGGTGTGAGGAATCATGCTGCTCAGCTGGCAATAATCAAGCAGCTGAGCAGGCAGGAATTACGCAGCACAGCTGGCAATTGTCAAGCAGATGACAGGCAGGAATCGTGCAGCTCAGCTGGCAATTGTCAAGCAGATGAGCAGACAGTAATCACGCAGCTCAGCAGGCCCAGATCACGTGACTGAGCATGCACTGTTCACGTGGCTGATCATACACTGATCACGTGATGATCATGCACTGATCACTTGGATATCATGCACTGATCACGTGGCTGATCATACACTGTTCACGTGTCTGACCATGCACTGATCACGTGGCTGAGCATACACTGCTCACGTAACTGATCATGCACTGATCACGTGGCTATCATGCACTGATCACGTGGCTGATCATGCACTGATCACGTAGCAACCATGTACTGGTCACGTGACTGATCATGCACTGATCACGTAATTGATCATGCACTGATCACGTGGCTCATCATGCACTGATCACGTGGCTGATCACACATGATCACGTGACTGATCATGCACTGATCACGTGGCTATCATGCACTGATCACGTGGCTATCATGCACTGATCACGTGGCTGATCATGCACTGATCACGTGACTGATCATGCACTGATCACGTGGCTGATCATGCACTGATCACGTGACTGATCATGCACTGATCACGTGACTGATCATGCACTGATCACGTGGCTATCATGCACTGATCACGTGGCTGATCATGCATGATCACGCAGCTACCATGTACTGGTCACGTGACTGATCATGCACTGATCACGTGACTGATCATGCACTGATCACGTGGCTGATCATGCACTGATCACGTGGCTGATCATGCACTGATCACGGGACTGATCATGCACTGATCACGTCTATATCATGCACTGATCACATGACTGCCCATGCACTGATCACGTGGATGATCATACACTAATCTTGTGACAGATCATGCACTGATCACGTGGCTGATCATGCACTGATACCGTGACTGAGCATGGACTGATCACATGACTATCATGTAGTGATCACGTGACTTAATGGCGCTGATCATGTGACTGATCATGCACTGATCATGTTTGCTATCATACACTGATCATGTGCCTCTGGAGGCAATAAACAAAGAGCTGAGTAGGCACGAATCAAACAGTCAGCAGGCAATAATCATGGAACTCAGGTGTGAGGAATCATGCTGCTCAGCTGGCAATAATCAAGCAGCTGAGCAGGCAGGAATTACGCAGCACAGCTGGCAATTGTCAAGCAGATGACAGGCAGGAATCGTGCAGCTCAGCTGGCAATTGTCAAGCAGATGAGCAGACAGTAATCACGCAGCTCAGCAGGCCCAGATCACATGACTGAGCATGCACTGTTCACGTGGCTGATCATACACTGATCACGTGATGATCATGCACTGATCACTTGGATATCATGCACTGATCACGTGGCTGATCATACACTGATCACGTAACTGATCATGCACTGATCACGTGGCTATCATGCACTGATCACGTGGCTGATCATGCACTGATCACGTGGCTGATCATGCACTGATCACGTGACTATCATGCACTGATCACGTGGCATCATGCACTGATCACGTGGCTGATCATGCACTGATCACGTGGCTGATCATGCACTGATCACGTGGCTGATCATGCACTGATCACGTAACTGATCATGCACTGATCACGTGGCTATCATGCACTGATCACGTGGCTGATCATGCACTGATCACGTGGCTGATCATGCACTGATCACGTGACTGATCATGCACTGATCACGTGGCTGATCATGCACTGATCACGTGACTGATCATGCACTGATCACGTGGCTGATCATGCACTGATCACGTGGCTGATCATGCACTGATCACGTGGCTGATCACACACTGATCACGTGACTGATCATGCACTGATCACGTGGCATCATGCACTGATCACGTGGCTGATCATGCACTGATCACGTGACTGATCATGCACTGATCACGTGGCTGATCATGCACTGATCACGTGACTGATCATGCACTGATCACGTGGCTATCATGCACTGATCACGTGGCTGATCATGCACTGATCACGTGGCTGATCATGCACTGATCACGTGTCTGATCATGCACTGATCACGTGGCTGATCATGCACTGATCACGTAACTGATCATGCACTGATCACGTGGCTATCATGCACTGATCACGTGGCTGATCATGCACTGATCACGTGGCTGATCACACACTGTCACGTGACTATCATGCACTGATCACGTGGCATCATGCACTGATCACGTGGCTGATCATACACTGATCACGTAACTCATGCACAGATCACGTGGCTATCATGCACTGCTCACGTGGCTGTCATGCAATGATCACGTAGCAACCATATACTGGTCACGTGACTGATCATGCACTGATCACGTAAATGATCATGCACTGATCACGTGACTGATCATGCACTGATCACGTGACTGATCATGCACTGATCACGTGGCTATCATGCACTGATCACGTGGCTGATCATGCAACGATCACGTAGCAACCATGTACTGGTCACGTGACTGATCATGCACTGATCACGTAATTGATCATGCACTGATCACGTGGCTCATCATGCACTGATCACGTGGCTGATCACACATGATCACGTGACTGATCATGCACTGATCACGTGGCTGTCATGCACTGATCACGTGGATATCATGCACTGATCACGTGGCTGATCACACTTATCACATGACTGATCATGCACTGATCACGTGGCTATCATGCACTGATCACGTGGCTATCATGCACTGATCACGTGGCTGATCATGCACTGATCACGTAGCTACCATGCACTGATCACGTGACTGATCATGCACTGATCACGTAATTGATCATGCACTGATCACGTGGCTGATCATGCACTGATCACGTGGCTGATCATACACTGATCACGTAACTGATCATGCACTGATCACGTGACTGATCATGCACTGATCACGTGGCTATCATGCACTGATCACGTGGCTGAACATACACTGATCACGTGCTGATCATGCACTGATCACGTGGCTGATCATGCACTGATCACGTGACTGATCATGCACTGATCACGTGACTGATCATGCACTGATCACGTGGCTATCATGCACTGCTCACGTGGCTGTCATGGAATGATCACGTAGCAACCATATACTGGTCACGTGACTGATCATGCACTGATCACGTAAATGATCATGCACTGATCACGTGACTGATCATGCACTGATCACGTGACTGATCATGCACTGATCACGTGGCTATCATGCACTGATCACGTGGCTATCATGCACTGATCACGTGGCTGATCATGCACTGATCACGTAGCTACCATGCACTGATCACGTGACTGATCATGCACTGATCACGTAATTGATCATGCACTGATCACGTGGCTGATCATGCACTGATCACGTGGCTGATCATGCACTGATCACGTGACTGATCATGCACTGATCACGTGACTGATCATGCACTGATCACGTGGCTATCATGCACTGATCACGTGACTGATCATGCACTGATCACGTGTCTGATCATGCACTGATCACGTGGCTATCATGCACTGCTCACGTGGCTGATCATGCCATGATCACGCAGCTACCATGTACTGGTCACATGACTGATCATGCACTGATCACGTGACTGATCATGCAGTGATCACGTGGCTATCATGCACTACTCACGTGGCTGATCATGCAATGATCATGTAGCTACCATGTACAGGTCACGTGAATGATCATACACCCATCAGGTGACTGATCATGCACTGATCACGTGGCTATCATGCACTGATCACGAGACTGATCATGCACTGTCACGTCTATATCATGCACTGATCACATGACTGCCCATGCACTGATCACGTGGATGATCATACACTAATCTTGTGACAGATCATGCACTGATCACGTGGCTGATCATGCACTGATACCGTGACTGAGCATGGACTGATCACATGACTATCATGTAGTGATCACGTGACTTAATGGCGCTGATCATGTGACTGATCATGCGCTGATCATGTTTGCTATCATACACTGATCATGTGCCTCTGGAGGCAATAAACAAAGAGCTGAGTAGGCACGAATCAAACAGTCAGCAGGCAATAATCATGGAACTCAGCTGTGAGGAATCATGCTGCTCAGCTGGCAATAATCAAGCAGCTGAGCAGGCAGGAATTACGCAGCACAGCTGGCAATTGTCAAGCAGATGACAGGCAGGAATCGTGCAGCTCAGCTGGCAATTGTCAAGCAGATGAGCAGACAGTAATCACGCAGCTCAGCAGGCCCAGATCACGTGACTGAGCATGCACTGTTCACGTGGCTGATCATACACTGATCACGTGATGATCATGCACTGATCACTTGGATATCATGCACTGATCACGTGGCTGTTCATACACTGTTCACGTGTCTGACCATGCACTGATCACGTGGCTGATCATACACTGCTCACGTAACTGATCATGCACTGATCACGTGGCTATCATGCACTGATCACGTGGCTGAACATGCACTGTTCACGTGGCTGATCACACACCTGTCACGTGACATATCATGCACTGATCACGTGGCACTCATGCACTGATCACGTGGCTGATCATACTCTGATCACGTAACTCATGCACACATCACGTGGCTATCATGCACTGCTCACGTGGCTCGTCATGGAATGATCACGTAGCAACCATATACTGGTCACGTGACTGATCATGCAAAGATCACGTAAATGATCATGCACTGTTCACGTGACTGATCATGTACTGATCACGTGACTGATCATGCACTGATCACGTGGCTGATCATGCACTGATCACGTGGCTGATCATGCACTGATCACGTGACTGATCATGCACTGATCACGTGACTGATCATGCACTGATCACGTGGCTATCATGCACTGATCACGTGGCTGATCATGCACTGATCACGTGCCTGATCATGCACTGATCACGTGGCTGATCATGCACTGATCACGTGGCTATCATGCACTGATCACGTGGCTGATCATGCACTGATCACGTGGATATCATGCACTGATCACGTGGCTGATCATGCACTGATCACGTGGCTGATCATGCACTGATCACGTAGCTACCATGCACTGATCACGTGACTGATCATGCACTGATCACGTAATTGATCATGCACTGATCACGTGGCTGATCATGCACTGATCACGTGGCTGATCATGCACTGATCACGTGACTGATCATGCACTGATCACGTGACTGATCATGCACTGATCACGTGGCTATCATGCACTGATCACGTGGCTGATCATACACTGATCACGTGACTGATCATGCACTGATCACGTGGCTGATCATGCACTGATCACGTGGCTGTCATGCACTACTCACGTGGCTGATCATGCAATGATCACGTAGCTATCATGTACAGGTCACGTGAATGATCATACACCCATCAGGTGACTGATCATGCACTGATCACGTGGCTATCATGCACTGATCACGAGACTGATCATGCACTGATCACGTCTATATCATGCACTGATCACATGACTGCCCATGCACTGATCACGTGGATGATCATACACTAATCTTGTGACAGATCATGCACTGATCACGTGGCTGATCATGCACTGATACCGTGACTGAGCATGGACTGATCACATGACTATCATGTAGTGATCACGTGACTTAATGGCGCTGATCATGTGACTGATCATGCGCTGATCATGTTTGCTATCATACACTGATCATGTGCCTCTGGAGGCAATAAACAAAGAGCTGAGTAGGCACGAATCAAACAGTCAGCAGGCAATAATCATGGAACACAGTGTGAGGAATCATGCTGCTCAGCTGGCAATAATCAAGCAGCTGAGCAGGCAGGAATTACGCAGCACAGCTGGCAATTGTCAAGCAGATGACAGGCAGGAATCGTGCAGCTCAGCTGGCAATTGTCAAGCAGATGAGCAGACAGTAATCACGCAGCTCAGCAGGCCCAGATCACGTGACTGAGCATGCACTGTTCACGTGGCTGATCATACACTGATCACGTGATGATCATGCACTGATCACTTGGATATCATGCACTGATCACGTGGCTGATCATACACTGTTCACGTGTCTGACCACGCACTGATCACGTGGCTGATCATACACTGCTCACCGAACTGATCATGCACTGATCACGTGGCTATCATGCACTGATCACGTGGCTGATCATGCACGATCACGTAGCAACCATGTACTGGTCACGTGACTGATCATGCACTGATCACGTAATTGATCATGCACTGATCACGTGGCTGATCATGCACTGATCACGTGGCTGATCACACATGATCACGTGACTGATCATGCACTGATCACGTGGCTATCATGCACTGATCACGTGGCTATCATGCACTGATCACGTGGCTGATCATGCACTGATCACGTGACTGATCATGCACTGATCACGTGACTGATCATGCACTGATCACGTGGCTATCATGCACTGATCACGTGGCTGATCATGCCATGATCACGCAGCTACCATGTACTGGTCACATGACTGATCATGCACTGATCACGTGACTGATCATGCACTGATCACGTGGCTGATCATGCACTATCACGTGGCTGATCATGCACTGATCACGAGACTGATCATGCACTGATCACGTCTATATCATGCACTGATCACATGACTGCCTGTGCACTGATCACGTGGATGATCATACACTAATCTTGTGACAGATCATGCACTGATCACGTGGCTGATCATGCACTGATACCGTGACTGAGCATGGACTCATCACATGACTATCATGTAGTGATCACGTGACTTAATGGCGCTGATCATGTGACTGATCATGCGCTGATCATGTTTGCTATCATACACTGATCATGTGCCTCTGGAGGCAATAAACAAAGAGCTGAGTAGGCACGAATCAAACAGTCAGCAGGCAATAATCATGGAACTCAGGTGTGAGGAATCATGCTGCTCAGCTGGCAATAATCAAGCAGCTGAGCAGGCAGGAATTACGCAGCACAGCTGGCAATTGTCAAGCAGATGACAGGCAGGAATCGTGCAGCTCAGCTGGCAATTGTCAAGCAGATGAGCAGACAGTAATCACGCAGCTCAGCAGGCCCAGATCACGTGACTGAGCATGCACTGTTCACGTGGCTGATCATACACTGATCACGTGATGATCATGCACTGATCACGTGGATATCATGCACTGATCACGTGGCTGATCATACACTGTTCACGTGTTTGACCATGCACTGATCACGTGGCTGAACATACACTGCTCACGTAACTGATCATGCACTGATCACGTGGCTATCATGCACTGATCACGTGGCTGAACATGCACTGTTCACGTGGCTGATCACACACCTGTCACGTGACATATCATGCACTGATCACGTGGCACTCATGCACTGATCACGTGGCTGATCATACTCTGCTCACGTAACTCATGCACACATCACGTGGCTATCATGCACTGCTCACGTGGCTCGTCATGGAATGATCACGTAGCTACCATATACTGGTCACGTGACTGATCATGCACTGATCACGTAAATGATCATGCACTGTTCACGTGACTGATCATGCACTGATCACGTGACTGATCATGCACTGATCACGTGGCTATCATGCACTGCTCACGTGGCTGATCATGCAATGATCACGTAGCAACCATGTACTGGTCACGTGACTGATCATGCACTGATCACGTAATTGATCATGCACTGATCACGTGGCTCATCATGCACTGATCACGTGGCTGATCACACATGTATCACGTGACTGATCATGCACTGATCACGTGGCTGATCATGCACTGATCACGTGACTGATCATGCACTGATCACGTGGCTGATCATGCACTGATCACGTGACTGATCATGCACTGATCACGTGACTGATCATGCACTGATCACGTGGCTATCATGCACTGATCACGTGGCTGATCATGCATGATCACGCAGCTACCATGTACTGATCACGTGACTGATCATGCACTGATCACGTGACTGATCATGCACTGATCATGTTTGCTATCATACACTGATCATGTGCCTCTGGAGGCAATAAACAAAGAGCTGAGTAGGCACGAATCAAACAGTCAGCAGGCAATAATCATGGAACTCATCTGTGAGGAATCATGCTGCTCAGCTGGCAATAATCAAGCAGCTGAGCAGGCAGGAATTACGCAGCACAGCTGGCAATTGTCAAGCAGATGACAGGCAGGAATCGTGCAGCTCAGCTGGCAATTGTCAAGCAGATGAGCAGACAGTAATCACGCAGCTCAGCAGGCCCTGATCACGTGACTGAGCATGCACTGTTCACGTGGCTGATCATACACTGATCACGTGACTGATCATGCACTGATCACTTGGATATCATGCACTGATCACGTGGCTGATCATACACTGTTCACGTGTCTGCCCATGCACTGATCACGTGGCTGATCATACACTGCTCACGTAACTGATCATGCACTGATCACGTGGCTATCATGCACTGATCACGTGGCTGAACATGCACTGATCACGTGGCTGATCACACACTGTCACGTGACATATCATGCACTGATCACGTGGCACTCATGCACTGATCACGTGGCTGATCATACACTGATCACGTAACTGATCATGCACATCACGTGGCTATCATGCACTGATCACGTGGCTGTCATGGAATGATCACGTAGCTACCATATACTGTCACGTGACTGATCATGCACTGATCACGTAACTGATCATGCACTGATCACGTGGCTGATCATGCACTGATCACGTGACTGATCATGCACTGATCACGTGGCTGATCATGCACTGATCACGTGGCTATCATGCACTGCTCACGTGGCTGTCATGCACTGATCACGTAGCAACCATATACTGGTCACATGACTGATCATGCACTGATCACGTGGCTGATCATGCACTGATCACGTGACTGATCATGCACTGATCACGTGACTGATCATGCACTGATCACGTGGCTATCATGCACTGATCACGTGGCTGATCATGCACTGATCACGTAGCAACCATGCACTGGTCACGTGACTGATCATGCACTGATCACGTAATTGATCATGCACTGATCACGTGGCTGATCATGCACTGATCACGTGGCTGATCACACATGATCACGTGACTGATCATGCACTGATCACGTGGCTATCATGCACTGATCACGTGGCTGTCATGCACTGATCACGTGGATATCATGCACTGATCACGTGGCTGATCACACACTGATCACGTGACTGATCATGCACTGATCACGTGGCTATCATGCACTGATCACGTGGCTATCATGCACTGATCACGTGGCTGTCATGCAATGATCACGTAGCTACCATATACTGGTCACGTGACTGATCATGCACTGATCACGTGAATGATCATGCACTGATCACGTGACTGATCATGCACTGATCACGTGACTGATCATGCACTGATCACGTGGCTATCATGCACTGCTCACGTGGCTGATCATGCAATGATCGCGTAGCAACCATGTACTGGTCACGTGACTGATCATGCACTGATCACGTAATTGATCATGCACTGATCACGTGGCTCATCATGCACTGATCACGTGGCTGATCACACATGTATCACATGACTGCCCATGCACTGATCACGTGGATGATCATGCACTGATCACGTGACTGAGCATGCACTGTTCACGTGGCTGATCACACACCTATCACATGACTGATCATGCACTGATCATGTGACTATCATGCACTGATCACGTGGCTGATCATGCACTGATCACTTGGCTGGACATACACTGATCACGTGCCTGGTCATGCACTGATCACATGGCTGATCATGCACTGATCACGTGACTGATCATGCACTGATCTCGTGTCTGATCATGCACTGCTCACGTGGCTATCATGCACTGCGCACGTGGCTGACATGCCAAGATCACGCAGCTCAGCAGGTCCAGGTCACGTGACTGAGCATGCACTGTTCACCTGACTGATCATGCAGAGATCACGTGACTATCATGCACTGATCACGCGGCTGTTCATGCAATGATCACGTAGCTACCAAGTACTGGTCACGTGAGTGATCATGCACCGATCAGGTAATTGATCATGCACTGATCACGTGACTGATCATGGACAGATCACGTGTCTGATCATGCACAGTTCACGTGTCTGATCATGCACTGATCACGTGGCTATCATGCACTGCTCTCGTGGCTGATCATGCAATGATCACGCAGCTACCATGTACTGGTCACATGACTGATCATGCACTGATCACATAATTGTTCATGCACTGATCACCTGGCTTATCATGCGTTGATCATGTGACTGATCATGTGCTGATCATGTTTGGTGTCACACACTGATCATGTGCCTCTGGAGGCAATGAACATAGAGCTGAGTAGGCAGGAATCAGTCAGCAGGCTATAATCATGGAACTCACCTCTGAGAAATCATGCTGCACAGCTGGCAATAATCAAGTAGATGAGCAGGCAGGAATTACGCAGCACAGCTGGCAATTGTCAAGGAGATGACAGGCAGGAATCGTGCAGCTCAGCTGGAAATTGTCAAGCAGATGAGCAGACAGTAATCACGCAGCTCAGCAGGCCCAGATCACGGGACTGAGCATGCACTGTTCACGTGGCTGATCATACACTGATCACGTGATGATCATGCACTGATCACTTGGATATCATGCACTGATCACGTGGCTGATCATACACTGCTCACGTAACGGATCATGCACTGATCACGTGGCTGATCATGCACTGATCACGTGGCTGAACATGCACTGTTCACGTGGCTGATCACACACCTGTCACGTGACATATCATGCACTGATCACGTGGCATCATGCACTCATGCACTGATCACGTGGCTGATCATACTCTGCTCACTTAACTCATGCACACATCACGTGGCTATCATGCACTGCTCACGTGGCTCATCATGGAATGATCACGTAGCAACCATATACTGGTAACGTGACTGATCATGCAAAGATCACGTAAATGATCATGTACTGTTCACGTGACTGATCATGTACTGATCACGTGATTGATCATGCACTGACCACGTGGCTATCATGCTCTGCTCACGTGGCTGATCATGCAATGATCACGTAGCAACCATGTACTGGTAACGTGACTGATCATGCAAAGATCATGTAAATGATCATGCATTGTCACGTGGCTATCATGCACTGATCACGTGACTGATCATGCACTGATCACGTAAATCCTGCACTGATCACGTGGCTCATCATGCACTGATCACGTGGCTGATCACACATGTATCACGTGACTGATCATGCACTGATCACGTGGCTCTCATGCACTGATCACGTGACTGTCATGCACTGATCACGTGGATATCATGCACTGATCACGTGGCTGATCATGCACTGATCATGTGGCTGATCAGGCAATGATCACGTAGCTACCATGTACTGGTCACGTGACTGATCATGCACTGATCACGTAATTGATCATGCACTGATCATGTGGCTGATCATGCACTGATCACGTGGCTGATCATACACTGATCACATAACTGATCATGCACTGATCACGTGACTGATCATGCACTGATCACGTGGCTATCATGCACTGATCACTTGGCTGGATATACACTGATCACGTGCCTGGTCATGCACTGATCACGTGGCAGATCATGCAGTGATCACGTGGCTGTCATGAACTACTCACGTGGCTGATCATGCAATGATCACGTAACTACCATGTACAGGTCACGTGAATGATCATACACCCATCAGGTGACTGATCATGCACTGATCACGTGGCTATCATGCACTGATCACGAGACTGATCATGCACTGTTCAGGTCTATATCATGCACTGATCACATGACTGCCCGTGCACTGATCACGTGGATGATCATACACTAATCTTGTGACAGATCATGCACTGATCACGTGGCTGATCATGCACTGATACCGTGACTGAGCATGGACTGATCACATGACTATCATGTAGTGATCACGTGACTTAATGGCGCTGATCATGTGACTGATCATGCGCTGATCTTGTTTGCTATCATACACTGATCATGTGCCTCTGGAGGCAATAAACAAAGAGCTGATTAGGCACGAATCAAACAGTCAGCAGGCAATAATCATGGAACACAGGTGTGAGGAATCATGCTGCTCAGCTGGCAATAATCAAGCAGCTGAGCAGGCAGGAATTACGCAGCACAGCTGGCAATTGTCAAGCAGATGACAGGCAGGAATCGTGCAGCTCAGCTGGCAATTGTCAAGCAGATGAGCAGACAGTAATCACGCAGCTCAGCAGGCCCAGATCACGTGAATGAGCATGCACTGTTCACGTGGCTGATCATACACTGATCACGTGATGATCATGCACTGATCACTTGGATATCATGCACTGATCACGTGGCTGATCATACACTGTTCACGTGTCTGACCATGCACTGATCACGTGGCTGATCATAAAGTGCTCACGTAACTGATCATGCACTGATCACGTGGCTATCATGCTCTGCTCACGTGGCTGATCATGCAACGATCACGTAGCAACCATGTACTGGTCACGTGACTGATCATGCACTGATCACGTAATTGATCCTGCACTGATCACGTGGCTCATCACGCACTGATCACGTGGCTGATCACACATGTATCACGTGACTGACCATGCACTGATCACGTGGCTCTCATGCACTGTTCACGTGGCTATCATGCACTGATCACTTGGCTGATCATGCACTGATCACGTGACTGATCATGCACGGATCTCGTGTCTGATCATGCACTGATCACGTGGCTATCATGCACTGTTCACGTGGCTGATCATGCCATGATCACGCAGCTACCATGTACTGGTCACATGACTGATCATGCACTGATCACGTGACTGATCATGCAGTGATCACGTGGCGATCATGAACTACTCACGTGGCTGATCATGCAATGCTCACGAGACTGATCATGCACTGTTCACGTCTATATCATGCACTGATAACATGACTGCCCGTGCACTGATCACGTGGATGATCATACACTAATCTTGTGACAGATCATGCCCTGATCACGTGGCTGATCATGCACTGATACCGTGACTGAGCATGGACTGATCACATGACTATCATGTAGTGATCACGTGAGTTAATGGCGCTGATCATGTGACTGATTATGCGCTGATCATGTTTGCTATCATACAGTGATCATGTGCCTCTGGAGGCAATAAACAAAGAGCTGAGTAGGCACGAATCAAACAGTCAGCAGGCAATAATCATGGAACACAGGTGTGTGGAATCATGCTGCTCAGCTGGCAATAATCAAGCAGCTGAGCAGGCAGGAATTATGCAGCACAGCTGGCAATTGTCAAGCAGATGACAGGCAGGAATCGTGCAGCTCAGCTGGAAATTGTCAAGCAGATGAGCAGACATTAATCACGCAGCTCAGCAGGCCCAGATCACGTGACTGAGCATGCACTGTTCACGTGGCTGGTCATACACTGATCACGTGATGATCATGCACTGATCATGTGGATATCATGCACTGATCACGTGGCTGATCATACACTGTTCACGTGTTTGACCATGCACTGATCACGTGGCTGAACATACACTGCTCACGTAACTGATCATGCACTGATCACGTGGCAATCATGCACTGATCACTTGGCTGAACATGCACTGTTCACGTGGCTGATCACACACCTGTCACGTGACATATCATGCACAGATCACGTGGCACTCATGCACTGATCACGTGGCTGATCATACTCTGCTCACGTAACTCATGCACACATCACGTGGCTATCATGCACTGCTCACGTGGCTCGTCATGGAATGATCACGTAGCTACCATCTACTGGTCATGTGACTGATCATGCACAGATCACGTCAATGATCATGCACTGTTCAAGTGACTGATCATGTACTGATCACGTGACTGATCATGCACTGATTATGTGGCTATCATGCTCTGCTCATGTGGCTGATCATGCAAGGATCACGTAGCAACCATGTACTTGTCACGTGACTGATCATGCACTGATCACGTAATTGATCCTGCACTGATCACGTGGCTCATCATGCGCTGATCACGTGGCTGATCACACATGTATCACGTGACTGATCATGCACTGATCACGTGGCTCTCATGCACTGATCATGTGGCTATCATGCACTGATCACGTAGCTATCATGAACTGATCACGTGGCTGATCACGCAATGATCACGTAGCTACCATGTACTGGTCATGTGACTGATCATGCACTGATCACGTAATTGATCCTGCACTGATCACATGGCTCATCACGCACTGATCCGGTGGCTGATCACACTCGTATCACGTGACTGATCATGTACAGATCACGTAAATAATCATGAAGTGATCACGTGGCTATCCTGCACTGATCACGTGGATAACATGCACTGATAATGTGGCTGATCACACACGTATCACGTGACTAATCATGCACTGATCACGTGGCTATCATGCACTGATCACGTGGCTATCATGCACTGATCACGTGGCTGATCATGCAATGATCACGGAGCTGCCATGCACTGGTCACGTGACTGATCATGCACTGATCAGGTAATTGATCATGCACTGATCTTGTGACTGATCATGCACAGATTACGTGACTGATCATGCAGAGATCACGTGACTGATCATGCACTGATCACGTGGCTATCATGCACTGCTCACTTGGCTGATCATGCAATGATCACGCAGCTACCATGTACTTGTCACAAGACTGATCATGCACTGATCACATAATTGATCATGCACTGATCACCTGGCTTATTATGCATTGATCATGTGACTGATCATGTGCTGATCATGTTTGGTGTCACACACTGATCATGTGCCTATGGAGGCAATGAACATAGAGCTGAGTAGGCAGGAATCAGTCAGCAGGCTATAATCATGTAATTCACCTCTGAGAAATCACGCTGCTGAGCTGGCAATAATCAAGTAGATGAGCAGGCAGGAATTACGCAGCACAGGTGGCAATTGTCAAGAAGCTGACAGGCAGGAATCGTGCAGCTCAGCTGGCAATTGTCAAGCAGATGAGCAGACAGTAATCACGCAGCTCAGCAGGCCCTGATCACGTGACTGAGCATGCACTGTTCACGTGGCTGATCACACACCTATCACATGACAGATCATGCACTGATCATGTGACTGATCATGCACTGATCACGTGGCTATCATGCACTGATCACTTGGCTGGACATACACTGATCACGTGCCTGGTCATGCACTGATCACGTGGCTGATCATGCACTGATCACGTGACTGATCATGCACTGATCTCGTGTCTGATCACGTACTGATCACGTGGCTATCATGCACTGCTCATATGGCTGCTCATGCGATGATCACGCAGCTACCATGTACTGGTCACATGACTGATCATGCACTGATTACGTGACTGATCATGCACTGATCTCGTGTCTGATCATGCACTGATCACGTGGCTATCATGCACTGCTCACGTGGCTGATCATGTCATGATCACGAAGCTACCATGTACTGGTCCCATGACTGATCATGCACTGATCACGTGACTGATCATGCAGTGATCACGTGGCTATCATGAACTACTCACGTGGCTGATCATGCAATGATCATGTAGCTACCATGTACAGGTCACGTGAATGATCATACACCCATCAGGTGACTGATCATGCACTGATCACGTGGCTATCATGCACTGATCACTAGACTGATCATGCACTGTTCACGTCTATATAATGCACTGATCACATGACTGCCCGTGCACTGATCACGTGGATGATCATACACTAATCTTGTGACAGATCATGCACTGATCACGTGGCTGATCATGCACTGATACCGTGACTGAGCATGGACTGATCACATGACTATCATGTAGTGATCACGTGACTTAATGGCGCTGATCATGTGACTGATCATGAGCTGATCATGTTTACTATCATACACTGATCATGGGCCTCTAGAGGCAATAAACAAAGAGCTGAGTAGGCACGAATCAAACAGTCAGCAGGCAATAATCATGGAACTCAGCTGTGAGGAATCATGCTGCTCAGCTGGCAATAATCAAGCAGCTGAGCAGGCAGGAATTACGCAGCACAGCTGGCAATTGTCAAGCAGATGACAGGCAGGAATCATGCAGCTCAGCTGGCAATTGTCAAGCAGATGAGCAGACAGTAATCACGCAGCTCAGCAGGCCCAGATCACGGGACTGAGCATGCACTGTTCACGTGGCTGATCATACACTGATCACGTGATGATCATGCACTGATCACTTGGATATCATGCACTGATCACGTGGCTGATCATACACTGTTCACGTGTCTGACCATGCACTGATCACGTGGCTGATCATACACTGCTCACGTAACTGATCATGCACTGATCACGTGGCTATCATGCACTGATCACGTGGCTGAACATGCACTGTTCACGTGGCTGATCACACACCTGTCACGTGACATATCATGCACTGAACACGTGGCACTCATGCACTGATCACGTGGCTGATCATACTCTGCTCACGTAACTCATGCACACATCACGTGGCTATCATGCACTGCTCACGTGGCTCGTCATGGAATGATCACGTAGCAACCATATACTGGTAACGTGACTGATCATGCAAAGATCACGTAAATGATCATGCAGTGGTCACGTGACTGATCATGTACTGATCACGTGACTGATCATGCACTGTCCACGTGGCTATCATGTTCTGCTCACGTGGCTGATCATGCAATGTTCACGTAGCAACCATGTACTGGTCACGTGACTGATCATGCACTGATCACGTAATTGATCGTGCACTGATCACGTGGCTCATCATGCACTGATCACGTGGCTGATCACACATGTATCACGTGACTGATCATGCACTGATCACGTGGCTCTCATGCACTGATCACGTGGCTGTCATGCACTGATCACGTGGATATCATGCACTGATCACGTGGCTGATCACACACGTATCACATGACTGATCATGCACTGATCACGTGGCTATCATGCACTGATCACGTGGCTATCATGCACTGATCATGTGGCTGATCAGGCAATGATCACGTAGCTACCATGTACTGGTCACGTGACTGATCATGCACTGATCACGTAATTGATCATGCACTGATCATGTGGCTGATCATGCACTGATCACGTGGCTGATCATACACTGATCACATAACTGATCATGCACTGATCACGTGACTGATCATGCACTGATCACGTGGCTATCATGCACTGATCACTTGGCTGGACATACACTGATCACGTGCCTGGTCATGCACTGATCTCGTGTCTGATCATGCACTGATCACGTGGCTATCATGCACTCTTCACGTGGCTGATCATGCCATGATCACGCAGCTGCCATGTACTGGTCACATGACTGATCATGCACTGATCACGTGACTGATCATGCAGTGATCACGTGGCTGTCATGCACTACTCACGTGGCTGATCATGCAATGATCACGTAACTACCATGTACAGGTCACGTGAATGATCATACACCCATCAGGTGACTGATCATGCACTGATCACGTGGCTATCATGCACTGATCACGAGACTGATCATGCACTGTTCACGTCTATATCATGCACTGATCACATGACTGCCCGTGCACTGATTACGTGGATGATCATACACTAATCTTGTGACAGATCATGCACTGATCACGTGGCTGATCATGCACTGATACCGTGACTGAGCATGGACTGATCACATGAGGATCATGTAGTGATCACGTGACTTAATGGCGCTGATCATGTGACTGATTATGCGCTGATCATGTTTGCTATCATACAGTGATCATGTGCCTCTGGAGGCAATAAACAAAGAGCTGAGTAGGCACGAATCAAACAGTCAGCAGGCAATAATCATGGAACTCAGGTGTGAGGAATCATGCTGCTCAGCTGGCAATAATCAAGCAGCTGAGCAGGCAGGAATTACGCAGCACAGCTGGCAATTGTCAAGCAGATGACAGGCAGGAATCGTGCAGCTCAGCTGGCAATTGTCAAGCAGATGAGCAGACAGTAATCACGCAGCTCAGCAGGCCCAGATCACGTGACTGAGCATGCACTGTTCACGTGGCTGATCATACACTGATCACGTGATGATCATGCACTGATCACTTGGATATCATGCACTGATCACGTGGCTGATCATACACTGTTCACGTGTCTGACCATGCACTGATCACGTGGCTGATCATAAACTGCTCACGTAACTGATGATGCACTGATTACGTGGCTATCATGCTCTGCTCACGTGGCTGATCATGCAACGATCACGTAGCAACCATGTACTGGTCACGTGACTGATCATGCACTGATCACGTAATTGATCCTGCACTGATCACGTGGCTCATCACGCACTGATCACGTGGCTGATCACACATGTATCACGTGACTGACCATGCACTGATCACGTGGCTCTCATGCACTGATCACGTGGCTATCATGCACTGATCATTTGGCTGGACATACACTGATCACGTGCCTGGTCATGCACTGATCACGTGGCTGATCATGCACTGATCACGTGACTGATCATGCACTGATCTCGTGTCTGATCATGCACTGATCACGTGGCTATCATGCACTGCTCACGTGGCTGATCATGCCATGATCACGCAGCTACCATGTACTGGTCACATGACTGATCATGCACTGATCACGTGACTGATCATGCAGTGATCACGTGGTGATCATGAACTACTCACGTGGCTGATCATGCAATGATCACGGGACTGATCATGCACTGTTCACGTCTATATCATGCACTGATAACATGACTGCCCGTGCACTGATCACGTGGATGATCATACACTAATCTTGTGACAAATCATGCACTGATCACGTGGCTGATCATGCACTGATACCGTGACTGAGCATGGACTGATCACATGACTATCATGCAGTGATCACGTGACTTAATGGCGCTGATTATGTGACTGATTATGCCCTGATCATGTTTGCTACCATACAGTGATCATGTGCCTCTGGAGTCAATAAACAAAGAGCTGAGTAGGCACGAATCAAACAGTCAGCAGGCAATAATCATGGAACACAGGTGTGAGGAATCGTGCTGCTCAGCTGGCAATAATCAAGCAGCTGAGCAGGCAGGAATTACGCAGCACAGCTGGCAATTGTCAAGCAGATGACAGGCAGGAATCGTGCAGCTCAGCTGGCAATTGTCAAGCAGATGAGCAGACAGTAATCACGCAGCTCAGCAGGCCCAGATCACATGACTGAGCATGCACTGTTCACGTGGCTGATCATACACTGATCACGTGATGATCATGCACTGATCACTTGGATATCATGCACTGATCACGTGGCTGATCATACACTGTTCACGTGTCTGACCATGCACTGATCACGTGGCTGATCATACACTGCTCACGTAACTGATCATGCACTGATCACGTGGCTATCATGCACTGATCACGTGGCTGAACATGCACTGTTCACGTGGCTGATCACACACCTGTCACGTGACATATCATGCACTGATCACGTGGCACTCATGCACTGATCACGTGGCTGATCATACACTGTTCACGTGTCTGACCATGCACTGATCACGTGGCTGATCATACACTGCTCACGTAACTGATCATGCACTGATCACGTGGCTATCATGCACTGATCACGTGGCTGAACATGCACTGATCACGTGGCTGATCATACACTGTTCACGTGTCTGACCATGCACTGATCACGTGGCTGATCATACACTGCTCACGTAACTGATCATGCACTGATCACGTGGATATCATGCACTGATCACGTGGCTGAACATGCACTGTTCACGTGGCTGATCACACACCTGTCACGTGACATATCATGCACTGATCACGTGGCACTCATGCACTGATTACGTGGCTGATCATACTCTGATCACGTAACTCATGCACACATCACGTGGCTATCATGCACTGCTCACGTGGCTCGTCATGGAATGATAACGTAGCAACCATATACTGGTAACGTGACTGATCATGCAAAGATCACGTAAATGATCCTGCACTGTTCACGTGACTGATCATGTACTGATCACGTGACTGATCATGCACTGACCACGTGGCTATCATGCTCTGCTCACGTGGCTGATGATGCAACGATCATGTAGCAACCATGTACTGGTCACATGACTGATCATGCAGTGATCACGTAATTGATCATGCACTGATCACGTGGCTCATCATGCACTGATCACGTGGCTGATCACACATGTATCACGTGACTGATCATGCACTGATCACGTGGCTGTCATGCACTGATCACGTGGATATCATGCACTGATCACGTGGCTGATCACACACTTATCACATGACTGATCATGCACTTTTCACGTGGCTATCATGCACTGATCACGTGGCTATCATGCACTGATCATGTGGCTGATCAGGCAATGATCACGTAGCTACCATGTACTGGTCACGTGACTGATCATGCACTGATCACGTAATTGATCATGCACTGATCATGTGGCTGATCATGCACTGATCACGTGGCTGATCATACACTATTCACATAACTGATCATGCACTGATCACGTGACTGATCATGCACTCATCACGTGGCTATCATGCACTGATCACTTGGCTGGACATACACTGATCACCTGCTTGGTCATGCACTGATCACGTGGCTGATCATGCACTGATCACGTGACTGATCATGCACTGATCTCGTGTCTGATCATGCACACATCACGTGGCTATCATGCACTGCTCACGTGCCTCGTCATGGAATGATCACGTAGCAACCATATACTGGTAACGTGACTGATCATGCAAAGATCACGTAAATGATCATGCACTGTTCACGTGACTGATCATGTACTGATCACGTGACTGATCATGCACTGACCACGTGGCTATCATGCACTGATCACTTGTCTATCATGCACTGATCATGTGGCTGATCAGGCAATGATCACGTAGCTACCATGTACTGGTCACGTGACTGATCATGCACTGATCACGTAATTGATCATGCACTGATCAAGTGGCTGATCATGCACTGATCACGTGGATGATCATACACTGATCACATAAGTTATCATGCACTGATCACGTGACTGATCATGCACTGATCACGTGGCTATCATGCACTGATCACTTGACTGATCATGCACTGATCTCGTGTCTGATCATGCAGTGATCACGTGGCTATCATGCACTGCTCACGTGGCTGATCATGCCATGATCACGCAGCTACCATGTACTGGTCACATGACTGATCGTGCACTGATCACGTGACTGATCATTCAGTGATCACGTGGCTATCATGAACTACTCACGTGGCTGATCATGCAATGATCATGTAGCTACCATGTACAGGTCACGTGAATGATCATACACCCATCAGGTGACTGATCATGCACTAATCACGTGGCTATCATGCACTGATCACGAGACTGATCATGCACTGTTCACGTCTATATCATGCACTGATCACATGACTGCCCGTGCACTGATCACGTGGATGATCATACACTAATCTTGTGACAGATCATGCACTGATCACGTGGCTGATCATGCCCTGATACCGTGACTGAGCATGGACTGATCACATGACTATCATGTAGTGATCACGTGACTTAATGGCGCTGATCATGTGACTGATCATGCGCTGACATGTTTGCTATCATACACTGATCATGTGCCTCTGAAGGCAATAAACAAAGAGCTGAGTAGGCACGAATCTAACAGTCAGCAGGCAATAATCATGGAACTCAGCTGTGAGGAATCATGCTGCTCAGCTGGCAATAATCAAGCAGCTGAGCAGGCAGGAATTACGCAGCACAGCTGGCAATTGTCAAGCAGATGACAGGCAGGAATCGTGCAGCTCAGCTGGCAATTGTCAAGCAGATGAGCAGACAGTAATCACGCAGCTCAGCAGGCCCAGATCACGTGACTGAGCATGCACTGTTCACGTGGCTGATCATACACTGGTCACGTGATGATCATGCACTGATCACTTGGATATCATGCACTGATGACATGGCTGTACATACACTGTTCACGTGTCTGACCATGCACTGATCACGTGGCTGATCATACACTGCTCACGTAACTGATCATGCACTGATCACGTGGCTATCATGCACTGATCACGTGGCTGAACATGCACTGTTCACATGGCTGATCACACACCTGTCACGTGACATATCATGCACTGATCACGTGGCACTCATGCACTGATCACGTGGCTGATCATACTCTGATCACGTAACTCATGCACACTCACGTGGCTATCATGCACTGCTCACGTGGCTCGTCATGGAATGATCACGTAGCAACCATATACTGGTAACGTGACTGATCATGCAAAGATCACGTAAATGATCATGCACTGTTCACGTGACTGATCATGCACTGATCACGTGACTGATCATGCACTGATCACTTGACTGATCATGCACTGATCACATAACTGATCATGCACTGATCACGTAACTGATCATGCACTGATCACATGACTGATCATGCACTGATCATGTGGCTATCATGCACTGATCACTTGGCTGGACATACACTGATCACGTGCCTGGTCATGCACTGATCACGTGGCTGATCATGCACTGATCACGTGGCTCTCATGCACTGATCACGTGGCTGTCATGCACTGATCACGTGGATATCATGCACTGATCACGTGGCTGATCATACACTGATCATGTGGCTGATCAGGCAATGATCACGTAGCTACCATGTACTGGTCACGTGACTGATCATGCACTGATCACGTAATTGATCATGCACTGATCATGTGGCTGATCATGCACTGATCACGTGGCTGATCATACACTGATCACATAACTGATCATGCACTGATCACGTGACTGATCATGCACTGATCACGTGGCTATCATGCACTGATCACTTGGCTGGATATACACTGATCACGTGCCTGGTCATGCACTGATCACGTGGCAGATCATGCAGTGATCACGTGGCTGTCATGAACTACGCACGTGGCTGATCATGCAATGATCACGTAACTACCATGTACAGGTCACGTGAATGATCATACACCCATCAGGTGACTGATCATGCACTGATCACGTGGCTATCATGCACTGATCACGAGACTGATCATGCACTGTTCACGTCTATATCATGCACTGATCACATGACTGCCCGTGCACTGATCACGTGGATGATCATACACTAATGTTGTGACAGATCATGCACTGATCACGTGGCTGATCATGCACTGATACCGTGACTGAGCATGGACTGATCACATGACTATCATGTAGTGATTACGTGACTTAATGGCGCTGATCATGTGACTGATCATGCGCTGATCTTGTTTGCTATCATACACTGATCATGTGCCTCTGGAGGCAATAAACAAAGAGCTGATTAGGCACGAATCAAACAGTCAGCAGGCAATAATCATGGAACACATGTGTGAGGAATCATGCTGCTCAGCTGGCAATAATCAAGCAGCTGAGCAGGCAGGAATTACGCAGCACAGCTGGCAATTGTCAAGCAGATGACAGGCAGGAATCGTGCAGCTCAGCTGGCAATTGTCAAGCAGATGAGCAGACAGTAATCACACAGCTCAGCAGGCCCAGATCACGTGACTGAGCATGCACTGTTCACGTGGCTGATCATACACTGATCACGTGATGATCATGCACTGATCACTTGGATATCATGCACTGATCACGTGGCTGATCATACACTGTTCACGTGTCTGACCATGCACTGATCACGTGGCTGATCATAAAGTGCTCACGTAACTGATCATGCACTGATCACGTGGCTATCATGCTCTGCTCACGTGGCTGATCATGCAACGATCACGTAGCAACCATGTACTGGTCACGTGACTGATCATGCACTGATCACGTAATTGATCCTGCACTGATCACGTGGCTCATCACGCACTGATCACGTGGCTGATCACACATGTATCACGTGACTGACCATGCACTGATCACGTGGCTCTCATGCACTGATCACGTGGCTATCATGCACTGATCACTTGGCTGATCATGCACTGATCACGTGACTGATCATGCACTGATCTCGTGTCTGATCATGCACTGATCACGTGGCTATCATGCACTGTTCACGTGGCTGATCATGCCATGATCACGCAGCTACCATGTACTGGTCACATGACTGATCATGCACTGATCACGTGACTGATCATGCAGTGATCACGTGGCGATCATGCACTGCTCACGTGGCTGATCATGCACTGTTCACGAGGCTGATCATGCCCTGTTCACGTCGATATCATGCACTGATCACATGACTGACCGTGCACTGATCACGTGGATGATCCTACACTAATCTTGTGACACATCACGCACTGATCACGTGGCTGATCATGCACTGATACCGTGACTGAGCATGGACTGATCACGTGGCTATCATGTAGTGATCACGTGACTTAATGGCGCTGATCATGTGACTGATTATGCGCTGATCATGTTTGCTATCATACAGTGATCATGTGCCTCTGGAGGCAATAAACAAAGAGCTGAGTAGGCACGAATCAAACAGTCAGCAGGCAATAATCATGGAACACAGGTGTGAGGAATCATGCTGCTCAGCTGGCAATAATCAAGCAGCTGAGCAGGCAGGAATTATGCAGCACAGCTGGCAATTGTCAAGCAGATGACAGGCAGGAATCGTGCAGCTCAGCTGGAAATTGTCAAGCAGATGAGCAGACATTAATCACGCAGCTCAGCAGGCCCAGATCACGTGGCTCTCATGCACTGATCACGTGGCTGATCATGCACTGATCACGTGATGATCATGCACTGATCATGTGGATATCATGCACTGATCACGTGGCTGATCATACACTGTTCACGTGTTTGACCATGCACTGATCACGTGGCTGAACATACACTGCTCACGTAACTGATAATGCACTGATCACGTGGCAATCATGCACTGATCACTTGGCTGAACATGCACTGTTCACGTGGCTGATCACACACCTGTCACGTGACATATCATGCACTGATCACGTGGCACTCATGCACTGATCACGTGGCTGATCATACTCTGCTCACGTAACTCATGCACACATCACGTGGCTATCATGCACTGCTCACGTGGCTCGTCATGGAATGATCACGTAGCTACCATATACTGGTCATGTGACTGATCATGCACAGATCACGTCAATGATCATGCACTGTTCAAGTGACTGATCATGTACTGATCACGTGACTGATCATGCACTGATTACGTGGCTATCATGCTCTGCTCATGTGGCTGATCATGCAAGGATCACGTAGCAACCATGTACTTGTCACGTGACTGATCATGCACTGATCACGTAATTGATCCTGCACTGATCACGTGGCTCATCATGCGCTGATCACGTGGCTGATCACACATGTATCACGTGACTGATCATGCACTGATCACGTGGCTCTCATGCACTGATCATGTGGCTATCATGCACTGATCACGTAGCTATCATGAACTGATCACGTGGCTGATCACGTAATGATCACGTAGCTACCATGTACTGGTCATGTGACTGATCATGCACTGATCACGTAATTGATCCTGCACTGATCACATGGCTCATCACGCACTGATCCGGTGGCTGATCACACTCGTATCACGTGACTGATCATGTACAGATCACGTAAATAATCATGAAGTGATCACGTGGCTATCCTGCACTGATTACGTGGATAACATGCACTGATAATGTGGCTGATCACACACGTATCACGTGACTAATCATGCACTGATCACGTGGCTATCATGCACTGATCACGTGGCTATCATGCACTGATCACGTGGCTGATCATGCAATGATCACGGAGCTGCCATGCACTGGTCACGTGACTGATCATGCACTGATCAGGTAATTGATCATGCACTGATCATGTGACTGATCATGCACAGATTACGTGACTGATCATGCAGAGATCACGTGACTGATCATGCACTGATCACGTGGCTATCATGCACTGCTCACTTGGCTGATCATGCAATGATCACGCAGCTACCATGTACTTGTCACATGACTGATCATGCACTGATCACATAATTGATCATGCACTGATCACCTGGCTTATTATGCATTGATCATGTGACTGATCATGTGCTGATCATGTTTGGTGTCACACACTGATCATGTGCCTATGGAGGCAATGAACATAGAGCTGAGTAGGCAGGAATCAGTCAGCAGGCTATAATCATGTAATTCACCTCTGAGAAATCACGCTGCTGAGCTGGCAATAATCAAGTAGATGAGCAGGCAGGAATTACGCAGCACAGGTGGCAATTGTCAAGCAGCTGACAGGCAGGAATCGTGCAGCTCAGCTGGCAATTGTCAAGCAGATGAGCAGACAGTAATCACGCAGCTCAGCAGGCCCTGATCACGTGACTGAGCATGCACTGTTCACGTGGCTGATCACACACCTATCACATGACAGATCATGCACTGATCATGTGACTGATCATGCACTGATCACGTGGCTATCATGCACTGATCACTTGGCTGGACATACACTGATCACGTGCCTGGTCATGCACTGATCACGTGGCTGATCATGCACTGATCACGTGACTGATCATGCACTGATCTCGTGTCTGATCACGTACTGATCACGTGGCTATCATGCACTGCTCATATGGCTGATCATGCGATGATCACGCAGCTACCATGTACTGGTCACATGACTGATCATGCACTGATTACGTGACTGATCATGCACTGATCTCGTGTCTGATCATGCACTGATCACGTGGCTATCATGCACTGCTCACGTGGCTGATCATGTCATGATCACGAAGCTACCATGTACTGGTCACATGACTGATCATGCACTGATCACGTGACTGATCATGCAGTGATCACGTGGCTATCATGAACTACTCACTTGGCTGATCATGCAATGATCATGTAGCTACCATGTACAGGTCACGTGAATGATCATACACCCATCAGGTGACTGATCATGCACTGATCACGTGGCTATCATGCACTGATCACTAGACTGATCATGCACTGTTCACGTCTATATAATGCACTGATCACATGACTGCCCGTGCACTGATCACGTGGATGATCATACACTAATCTTGTGACAGATCATGCACTGATCACGTGGCTGATCATGCACTGATACCGTGACTGAGCATGGACTGATCACATGACTATCATGTAGTAATCACGTGACTTAATGGCGCTGATCATGTGACTGATCATGAGCTGATCATGTTTACTATCATACACTGATCATGTGCCTCTAGAGGCAATAAACAAAGAGCTGAGTAGGCACGAATCAAACAGTCAGCAGGCAATAATCATGGAACTCAGCTGTGAGGAATCATGCTGCTCAGCTGGCAATAATCAAGCAGCTGAGCAGGCAGGAATTACGCAGCACAGCTTGCAATTGTCAAGCAGATGACAGGCAGGAATCATGCAGCTCAGCTGGCAATTGTCAAGCAGATGAGCAGACAGTAATCACGCAGCTCAGCAGGCCCAGATCACGGGACTGAGCATGCACTGTTCACGTGGCTGATCATACACTGATCACGTGATGATCATGCACTGATCACTTGGATATCATGCACTGATCACGTGGCTGATCATACACTGTTCACGTGTCTGACCATGCACTGATCACGTGGCTGATCATACACTGCTCACGTAACTGATCATGCACTGATCACGTGGCTATCATGCACTGATCACGTGGCTGAACATGCACTGTTCACGTGGCTGATCACACACCTGTCACGTGACATATCATGCACTGAACACGTGGCACTCATGCACTGATCACGTGGCTGATCATACTCTGCTCACGTAACTCATGCACACATCACGTGGCTATCATGCACTGCTCACGTGGCTCGTCATGGAATGATCACGTAGCAACCATATACTGGTAACGTGACTGATCATGCAAAGATCACGTAAATGATCATGCAGTGGTCACGTGACTGATCATGTACTGATCACGTGACTGATCATGCACTGTCCACGTGGCTATCATGTTCTGCTCACGTGGCTGATCATGCAATGTTCACGTAGCAACCATGTACTGGTCACGTGACTGATCATGCACTGATCACGTAATTGATCCTGCACTGATCACGTGGCTCATCATGCACTGATCTCGTGGCTGATCACACATTTTTCACGTGACTGATCATGCACTGATCACGTGGCTCTCATGCACTGATCACGTGGCTGTCATGCACTGATCACGTGGATATCATGCACTGATCACGTGGCTGATCACACACGTATCACATGACTGATCATGCACTGATCACGTGGCTATCATGCACTGATCACGTGGCTGTCATGCACTGATCATGTGGCTGATCAGGCAATGATCACGTAGCTACCATGTACTGGTCACGTGACTGATCATGCACTGATCACGTAATTGATCATGCACTGATCATGTGGCTGATCATGCACTGATCACGTGGCTGATCATACACTGATCACATAACTGATCATGCACTGATCACGTGACTGATCATGCACTGATCACGTGGCTATCATGCACTGATCACTTGGCTGGACATACACTGATCACGTGCCTGGTCATGCTCTGATCTCGTGTCTGATCATGCACTGATCACGTGGCTATCATGCACTCTTCACGTGGCTGATCATGCCATGATCACGCAGCTGCCATGTACTGGTCACATGACTGATCATGCACTGATCACGTGACTGATCATGCAGTGATCACGTGGCTGTCATGAACTACTCACGTGGCTGATCATGCAATGATCACGTAACTACCATGTACAGGTCACGTGAATTATCATACACCCATCAGGTGACTGATCATGCACTGATCACGTGGCTATCATGCACGGATCACGAGACTGATCATGCACTGTTCACGTCTATATCATGCACTGATCACATGACTGCCCGTGCACTGATCACGTGGATGATCATACACTAATCTTGTGACAGATCATGCACTGATCACGTGGCTGATCATGCACTGATACCGTGACTGAGCATGGACTGATCACATGACTATCAAGTAGTGATCACGTGACTTAATGGCGCTGATCATGTGACTGATCATGCGCTGATCATGTTTGCTATCATACACTGATCATGTGCCTCTGGAGGCAATAAACAAAGAGCTGAGTAGGCACGAATCAAACAGTCAGCAGGCAATAATCATGGAACTCAGCTGTGAGGAATCATGCTGCTCAGCTGGCAATAATCAAGCAGCTGAGCAGGCAGGAATTACGCAGCACAGCTGGCAATTGTCAAGCAGATGACAGGCAGGAATCGTGCAGCTCAGCTGGCAATTGTCAAGCAGATGAGCAGACAGTAATCACGCAGCTCAGCAGGCCCAGATCACGTGACTGAGCATGCACTGTTCACGTGGCTGATCATACACTGATCACGTGATGATCATGCACTGATCACTTGGATATCATGTACTGATCACGTGGCTGATCATACACTGTTCACGTGTCTGAGCATGCACTGATCACGTGGCTGATAATAAACTGCTCACGTAACTGATGATGCACTGATTACATGGCTATCATGCTCTGCTCACGTGGCTGATCATGCAACGATCACGTAGCAACCATGTACTGGTCACGTGACTGATCATGCACTGATCACGTAATTGATCCTGCACTGATCACGTGGCTCATCACGCACTGATCACGTGGCTGATCACACATGTATCACGTGACTGACCATGCACTGATCACGTGGCTCTCATGCACTGATCACGTGGCTATCATGCACTGATCATTTGGCTGGACATACACTGATCACGTGCCTGGTCATGCACTGATCACGTGGCTGATCATGCACTGATCACGTGACTGATCATGCACTGATCTCGTGTCTGATCATGCACTGATCACGTGGCTATCATGCACTGCTCACGTGGCTGATCATGCCATGATCACGCAGCTACCATGTACTGGTCACATGACTGATCATGCACTGATCACGTGACTGATCATGCAGTGATCACGTGGTGATCATGAACTACTCACGTGGCTGATCATGCAATGATCACGGGACTGATCATGCACTGTTCACGTCTATATCATGCACTGATAACATGACTGCCCGTGCACTGATCACGTGGATGATCATACACTAATCTTGTGACAGATCATGCACTGATCACGTGGCTGATCATGCACTGATACCGTGACTGAGCATGGACTGATCACATGACTATCATGTAGTGATCACGTGACTTAATGGCGCTGATCATGTGACTGATTATGCCCTGATCATGTTTGCTACCATACAGTGATCATGTGCCTCTGGAGTCAATAAACAAAGAGCTGAGTAGGCACGAATCAAACAGTCAGCAGGCAATAATCATGGAACTCAGCTGTGAGGAATCATGCTGCTCAGCTGGCAATAATCAAGCAGCTGAGCAGGCAGGAATTACGCAGCACAGCTTGCAATTGTCAATCAGATGACAGGCAGGAATCAGGCAGCTCAGCTGGCAATTGTCAAGCAGATGAGCAGACAGTAATCACGCAGCTCAGCAGGCCCAGATCACGGGACTGAGCATGCACTGTTCACGTGGCTGATCATACACTGATCACGTGATGATCATGCACTGATCACTTGGATATCATGCACTGATCACGTGGCTGATCATACACTGTTCACGTGTCTGACCATGCACTGATCACGTGGCTGATCATACACTGCTCACGTAACTGATCATGCACTGATCACGTGGCTATCATGCACTGATCACGTGGCTGAACATGCACTGTTCACGTGGCTGATCACACACCTGTCACGTGACATATCATGCACTGAACACGTGGCACTCATGCACTGATCACGTGGCTGATCATACTCTGCTCACGTAACTCATGCACACATCACGTGGCTATCATGCACTGCTCACGTGGCTCGTCATGGAATGATCACGTAGCAACCATATACTGGTAACGTGACTGATCATGCAAAGATCACGTAAATGATCATGCAGTGGTCACGTGACTGATCATGTACTGATCACGTGACTGATCATGCACTGTCCACGTGGCTATCATGTTCTGCTCACGTGGCTGATCATGCAATGTTCACGTAGCAACCATGTACTGGTCACGTGACTGATCATGCACTGATCACGTAATTGATCCTGCACTGATCACGTGGCTCATCATGCACTGATCACGTGGCTGATCACACATGTATCACGTGACTGATCATGCACTGATCACGTGGCTCTCATGCACTGATCACGTGGCTGTCATGCACTGATCACGTGGATATCATGCACTGATCACGTGGCTGATCACACACGTATCACATGACTGATCATGCACTGATCACGTGGCTATCATGCACTGATCACGTGGCTATCATGCACTGATCATGTGGCTGATCAGGCAATGATCACGTAGCTACCATGTACTGGTCACGTGACTGATCATGCACTGATCACGTAATTGATCATGCACTGATCATGTGGCTGATCATGCACTGATCACGTGGCTGATCATACACTGATCACATAACTGATCATGCACTGATCACGTGACTGATCATGCACTGATCACGTGGCTATCATGCACTGATCACTTGGCTGGACATACACTGATCACGTGCCTGGTCATGCACTGATCTCGTGTCTGATCATGCACTGATCACGTGGCTATCATGCACTCTTCACGTGGCTGATCATGCCATGATCACGCAGCTGCCATGTACTGGTCACATGACTGATCATGCACTGATCACGTGACTGATCATGCAGTGATCACGTGGCTGTCATGAACTACTCACGTGGCTGATCATGCAATGATCACGTAACTACCATGTACAGGTCACGTGAATGATCATACACCCATCAGGTGACTGATCATGCACTGATCACGTGGCTATCATGCACTGATCACGAGACTGATCATGCACTGTTCACGTCTATATCATGCACTGATCACATGACTGCCCGTGCACTGATCACGTGGATGATCATACACTAATCTTGTGACAGATCATGCACTGATCACGTGGCTGATCATGCACTGATACCGTGACTGAGCATGGACTGATCACATGACTATCATGTAGTGATCACGTGACTTAATGGCGCTGATCATGTGACTGATCATGCGCTGATCATGTTTGCTATCATACACTGATCATGTGCCTCTGGAGGCAATAAACAAAGAGCTGAGTAGGCACGAATCAAACAGTCAGCAGGCAATAATCATGGAACTCAGGTGTGAGGAATCATGCTGCTCAGCTGGCAATAATCAAGCAGCTGAGCAGGCAGGAATTACGCAGCACAGCTGGCAATTGTCAAGCAGATGACAGGCAGGAATCGTGCAGCTCAGCTGGCAATTGTCAAGCAGATGAGCAGACAGTAATCACGCAGCTCAGCAGGCCCAGATCACGTGACTGAGCATGCACTGTTCACGTGGCTGATCATACACTGATCACGTGATGATCATGCACTGATCACTTGGATATCATGTACTGATCACGTGGCTGATCATACACTGTTCACGTGTCTGACCATGCACTGATCACGTGGCTGATAATAAACTGCTCACGTAACTGATGATGCACTGATTACGTGGCTATCATGCTCTGCTCACGTGGCTGATCATGCAACGATCACGTAGCAACCATGTACTGGTCACGTGACTGATCATGCACTGATCACGTAATTGATCCTGCACTGATCACGTGGCTCATCACGCACTGATCACGTGGCTGATCACACATGTATCACGTGACTGACCATGCACTGATCACGTGGCTCTCATGCACTGATCACGTGGCTATCATGCACTGATCATTTGGCTGGACATACACTGATCACGTGCCTGGTCATGCACTGATCACGTGGCTGATCATGCACTGATCACGTGACTGATCATGCACTGATCTCGTGTCTGATCATGCACTGATCACGTGGCTATCATGCACTGCTCACGTGGCTGATCATGCCATGATCACGCAGCTACCATGTACTGGTCACATGACTGATCATGCACTGATCACGTGACTGATCATGCAGTGATCACGTGGTGATCATGAACTACTCACGTGGCTGATCATGCAATGATCACGGGACTGATCATGCACTGTTCACGTCTATATCATGCACTGATAACATGACTGCCCGTGCACTGATCACGTGGATGATCATACACTAATCTTGTGACAGATCATGCACTGATCACGTGGCTGATCATGCACTGATACCGTGACTGAGCATGGACTGATCACATGACTATCATGTAGTGATCACGTGACTTAATGGCGCTGATCATGTGACTGATTATGCCCTGATCATGTTTGCTACCATACAGTGATCATGTGCCTCTGGAGTCAATAAACAAAGAGCTGAGTAGGCACGAATCAAACAGTCAGCAGGCAATAATCATGGAACTCAGCTGTGAGGAATCATGCTGCTCAGCTGGCAATAATCAAGCAGCTGAGCAGGCAGGAATTACGCAGCACAGCTTGCAATTGTCAATCAGATGACAGGCAGGAATCATGCAGCTCAGCTGGCAATTGTCAAGCAGATGAGCAGACAGTAATCACGCAGCTCAGCAGGCCCAGATCACGGGACTGAGCATGCACTGTTCACGTGGCTGATCATACACTGATCACGTGATGATCATGCACTGATCACTTGGATATCATGCACTGATCACGTGGCTGATCATACACTGTTCACGTGTCTGACCATGCACTGATCACGTGGCTGATCATACACTGCTCACGTAACTGATCATGCACTGATCACGTGGCTATCATGCACTGATCACGTGGCTGAACATGCACTGTTCACGTGGCTGATCACACACCTGTCACGTGACATATCATGCACTGATCACGTGGCACTCATGCACTGATCACGTGGCTGATCATACTCTGCTCACGTAACTCATGCACACATCACGTGGCTATCATGCACTGCTCACGTGGCTCGTCATGGAATGATCACGTAGCAACCATATACTGGTAACGTGACTGATCATGCAAAGATCACGTAAATGATCATGCAGTGGTCACGTGACTGATCATGTACTGATCACGTGACTGATCATGCACTGTCCACGTGGCTATCATGTTCTGCTCACGTGGCTGATCATGCAATGTTCACGTAGCAACCATGTACTGGTCACGTGACTGATCATGCACTGATCACGTAATTGATCCTGCACTGATCACGTGGCTCATCATGCACTGATCACGTGGCTGATCACACATGTATCACGTGACTGATCATGCACTGATCACGTGGCTCTCATGCACTGATCACGTGGCTGTCATGCACTGATCACGTGGATATCATGCACTGATCACGTAGCTGATCACACACGTATCACATGACTGATCATGCACTGATCACGTGGCTATCATGCACTGATCACGTGGCTATCATGCACTGATCATGTGGCTGATCAGGCAATGATCACGTAGCTACCATGTACTGGTCACGTGACTGATCATGCACTGATCACGTAATTGATCATGCACTGATCATGTGGCTGATCATGCACTGATCACGTGGCTGATCATACACTGATCACATAACTGATCATGCACTGATCACGTGACTGATCATGCACTGATCACGTGGCTATCATGCACTGATCACTTGGCTGGACATACACTGATCACGTGCCTGGTCATGCACTGATCTCGTGTCTGATCATGCACTGATCACGTGGCTATCATGCACTCTTCACGTGGCTGATCATGCCATGATCACGCAGCTGCCATGTACTGGTCACATGACTGATCATGCACTGATCACGTGACTGATCATGCAGTGATCACGTGGCTGTCATGAACTACTCACGTGGCTGATCATGCAATGATCACGTAACTACCATGTACAGGTCACGTGAATGATCATACACCCATCAGGTGACTGATCATGCACTGATCACGTGGCTATCATGCACTGATCACGAGACTGATCATGCACTGTTCACGTCTATATCATGCACTGATCACATGACTGCCCGTGCACTGATCACGTGGATGATCATACACTAATCTTGTGACAGATCATGCACTGATCACGTGGCTGATCATGCACTGATACTGTGACTGAGCATGGACTGATCACATGACTATCATGTAGTGATCACGTGACTTAATGGCGCTGATCATGTGACTGATCATGCGCTGATCATGTTTGCTATCATACACTGATCATGTGCCTCTGGAGGCAATAAAGAAAGAGCTGAGTAGGCACGAATCAAACAGTCAGCAGGCAATAATCATGGAACTCAGGTGTGAGGAATCATGCTGCTCAGCTGGCAATAATCAAGCAGCTGAGCAGGCAGGAATTACGCAGCACAGCTGGCAATTGTCAAGCAGATGACAGGCAGGAATCGTGCAGCTCAGCTGGCAATTGTCAAGCAGATGAGCAGACAGTAATCACGCAGCTCAGCAGGCCCAGATCACGTGACTGAGCATGCACTGTTCACGTGGCTGATCATACACTGATCACGTGATGATCATGCACTGATCACTTGGATATCATGTACTGATCACGTGGCTGATCATACACTGTTCACGTGTCTGACCATGCACTGATCACGTGGCTGAGAATAAACTGCTCACGTAACTGATGATGCACTGATTACGTGGCTATCATGCTCTGCTCACGTGGCTGATCATGCAACGATCACGTAGCAACCATGTACTGGTCACGTGACTGATCATGCACTGATCACGTAATTGATCCTGCACTGATCACGTGGCTCATCACGCACTGATCACGTGGCTGATCACACATGTATCACGTGACTGACCATGCACTGATCACGTGGCTCTCATGCACTGATCACGTGGCTATCATGCACTGATCATTTGGCTGGACATACACTGATCACGTGCCTGGTCATGCACTGATCACGTGGCTGATCATGCACTGATCACGTGACTGATCATGCACTGATCTCGTCTGATCATGCACTGATCACGTGGCTATCATGCACTGCTCACGTGGCTGATCATGCCATGATCACGCAGCTACCATGTACTGGTCACATGACTGATCATGCACTGATCACGTGACTGATCATGCAGTGATCACGTGGTGATCATGAACTACTCACGTGGCTGATCATGCAATGATCACGGGACTGATCATGCACTGTTCACGTCTATATCATGCACTGATAACATGACTGCCCGTGCACTGATCACGTGGATGATCATACACTAATCTTGTGACAGATCATGCACTGATCACGTGGCTGATCATGCACTGATACCGTGACTGAGCATGGACTGATCACATGACTATCATGTAGTGATCACGTGACTTAATGGCGCTGATCATGTGACTGATTATGCCCTGATCATGTTTGCTACCATACAGTGATCATGTGCCTCTGGAGTCAATAAACAAAGAGCTGAGTAGGCACAAATCAAACAGTCAGCAGGCAATAATCATGGAACACAGGTGTGAGGAATCGTGCTGCTCAGCTGGCAATAATCAAGCAGCTGAGCAGGCAGGAATTACGCAGCACAGCTGGAAATTGTCAAGCAGATGACAGGCAGGAATCGTGCAGCTCAGCTGGCAATTGTCAAGCAGATGAGCAGACAGTAATCACGCAGCTCAGCAGGCCCAGATCACATGACTGAGCATGCACTGTTCACGTGGCTGATCATACACTGATCACGTGATGATCATGCACTGATCACTTGGATATCATGCACTGATCACGTGGCTGATCATACACTGCTCACGTAACTGATCATGCACTGATCACGTGGCTATCATGCACTGATCACGTGGCTGAACATGCACTGTTCACGTGGCTGATCACACACCTGTCACGTGACATATCATGCACTGATCACGTGGCACTCATGCACTGATCACGTGGCTGATCATACACTGTTCACGTGTCTGACCATGCACTGATCACTTGGCTGATCATACACTGCTCACGTAACTGATCATGCACTGATCACGTGGCTATCATGCACTGATCACGTGGCTGATCATGCACTGATCACGTGGCTGATCATACACTGTTCACGTGTCTGACCATGCACTGATCACGTGGCTGATCATGCACTGCTCACGTAACTGATCATGCACTGATCACGTGGCTATCATGCACTGATCACGTGGCTGAACATGCACTGTTCACGTGGCTGATCACACACCTGTCACGTGACTATCATGCACTGATCACGTGGCACTCATGCACTGATCACGTGGCTGATCATACACTGTTCACGTGTCTGATCATGCACTGATCACGTGGCTGATCATACACTGCTCACGTAGCTGATCATGCACTGATCACGTGGCTATCATGCACTGATCACGTGGCTGAACATGCACTGATCACGTGGCTGATCATACACTGTTCACGTGTCTGACCATGCACTGATCACGTGGCTGATCATACACTGCTCACGTAACTGATCATGCACTGATCACGTGGATATCATGCACTGATCACGTGGCTGAACATGCACTGTTCACGTGGCTGATCACACACCTGTCACGTGACATATCATGCACTGATCACGTGGCACTCATGCACTGATTACGTGGCTGATCATACTCTGATCACGTAACTCATGCACACATCACGTGGCTATCATGCACTGCTCACGTGGCTCGTCATGGAATGATCACGTAGCAACCATATACTGGTCACGTGACTGATCATGCAAAGATCACGTAAATGATCCTGCACTGTTCTCGTGACTGATCATGTACTGATCACGTGACTGATCATGCACTGACCACGTGGCTATCATGCTCTGCTCACGTGGCTGATGATGCAACGATCATGTAGCAACCATGTACTGGTCACATGACTGATCATGCAGTGATCACGTAATTGATCATGCACTGATCACGTGGCTCATCATGCACTGATCACGTGGCTGATCACACATGTATCACGTGACTGATCATGCACTGATCACGTGGCTGTCATGCACTGATCACGTGGATATCATGCACTGATCACGTGGCTGATCACACACTTATCACATGACTGATCATGCACTTTTCACGTGGCTATCATGCACTGATCACGTGGCTATCATGCACTGATCATGTGGCTGATCAGGCAATGATCACGTAGCTACCATGTACTGGTCACGTGACTGATCATGCACTGATCACGTGCTGATCATGCACTGATCACGTGGCTGATCATGCACTGATCACGTGGCTGATCATACACTATTCACATAACTGATCATGCACTGATCACGTGACTGATCATGCACTGATCACGTGGCTATCATGCACTGATCACTTGGCTGCACATACACTGATCACCTGCTTGGTCATGCACTGATCACGTGGCTGATCATGCACTGATCACGTGACTGATCATGCACTGATACCGTGTCTGATCATGCACACATCACATGGCTATCATGCACTGCTCACGTGCCTTAATGGCGCTGATCATGTGAATGATCATGCGCTGATCATGTTAGCAATCATATACTGATCATGTGACTCTGGAGGCAATAAACAAAGAGCTGAGTAGGCACGAATCAAACAGTCAGCAGGCAATAATCATGGAACTCAGCTGTGAGGAATCATGCTGCTCAGCTGGCAATAATCAAGCAGCTGAGCAGGCAGGAATTACGCAGCACAGCTGGCAATTGTCAAGCAGATGACAGGCAGGAATCGTGCAGCTCAGCTGGCAATTGTCAAGCAGATCATGCAGACAGTAATCACGTAAATGATCATGCACAGATCACGTGACTGATCATGTACTGATCACGTGACTGATCATGCACTGACCACGTGGCTATCATGCACTGATCACTTGGCTATCATGCACTGATCATGTGGCTGATCAGGCAATGATCACGTAGCTACCATGTACTGGTCACGTGACTGATCATGCACTGATCACGTAATTGATCATGCACTGATCAAGTGGCTGATCATGCACTGATCACGTGGATGATCATGCACTGATAACATAAGTTATCATGCACTGATCACGTGACATATCATGCACTGATCACGTGGCTATCATGCACTGATCACTAGACTGATCATGCACTGATCTCGTAACTCATGCACTGATCACGTGGCTATCATGCACTGCTCACGTGGCTGATCATGGAATGATCACGTAGCAACCATATACTGGTCACGTGACTGATCATGCAAAGATCACGTAAATGATCATGCACTGATCACGTGACTGATCATGTACTGATCACGTGACTGATCATGCACTGATCACGTGGCTGATCATGCACTGATCACGTGGCTGATCATGCACTGATCACGTGACTGATCATGCACTGATCACGTGACTGATCATGCACTGATCACGTGGCTATCATGCACTGATCACGTGGCTGATCATGCACTGATCACGTGGCTGATCATGCACTGATCACGTGGCTGATCATGCACTGATCACGTGGCTATCATGCACTGATCACGTGGCTGATCATGCACTGATCACGTGGATATCATGCACTGATCACGTGGCTGATCATGCACTGATCACGTGGCTGATCATGCAATGATCACGTAGCTACCATGTACTGATCACGTGACTGATCATGCACTGATCACGTAATTGATCATGCACTGATCACGTGGCTGATCATGCACTGATCACGTGGCTGATCATGCACTGATCACGTAACTGATCATGCACTGATCACGTGACTGATCATGCACTGATCACGTGGCTATCATGCACTGATCACGTGGCTGATCATACACTGATCACGTGCCTGATCATGCACTGATCACGTGGCTGATCATGCACTGATCACGTGGCTGTCATGCACTACTCACGTGGCTGATCATGCACTGATCACGTGGCTACCATGCACTGGTCACGTGACTGATCATGCACTGATCACGTGACTGATCATGCACTGATCACGTGGCTATCATGCACTGATCACGTGACTGATCATGCACTGATCACGTCTATATCATGCACTGATCACATGACTGATCATGCACTGATCACGTGGATGATCATACACTGATCACGTGACTGATCATGCACTGATCACGTGGCTGATCATGCACTGATCACGTAACTGATCATGCACTGATCACGTGGCTATCATGCACTGATCACGTGGCTGATCATGCACTGATCACGTGGCTGATCACACACTGTCACGTGACATATCATGCACTGATCACGTGGCACTCATGCACTGATCACGTGGCTGATCATACACTGCTCACGTAACTGATCATGCACTGATCACGTGGCTATCATGCACTGCTCACGTGGCTGTCATGAATGATCACGTAGCTACCATATACTGGTCACGTGACTGATCATGCACTGATCACGTAAATGATCATGCACTGATCACGTGACTGATCATGCACTGATCACGTGACTGATCATGCACTGATCACGTGGCTATCATGCACTGATCACGTGGCTGATCATGCACTGATCACGTAGCAATCATGCACTGATCACGTGATTGATCATGCACTGATCACGTGGCTGATCATGCACTGATCACGTGGCTGATCACACATGATCACGTGACTGATCATGCACTGATCACGTGGCTGTCATGCACTGATCACGTGGCTGATCATGCACTGATCACGTGGATATCATGCACTGATCACGTGGCTGATCACACACGTATCACATGACTGATCATGCACTGATCACGTGGCTATCATGCACTGATCACGTGGCTATCATGCACTGATCACGTGGCTGATCATGCACTGATCACGTAGCTATCATGCACTGGTCACGTGACTGATCATGCACTGATCACGGGACTGATCATGCACTGATCACGTGACTGATCATGCACTGATCACGTGGCTATCATGCACTGATCACGTGGCTGATCATGCACTGATCACGTGCCTGATCATGCACTGATCACATGACTGATCATGCACTGATCACGTGACTGATCATGCACTGATCACGTGGCTATCATGCACTACTCACGTGGCTGATCATGCAATGATCATGTAGCTACCATGTACTGGTCACGTGACTGATCATACACCCATCAGGTGACTGATCATGCACTGATCACGTGGCTATCATGCACTGATCACGTGGCTGATCATGCACTGATCACGTGCCTGATCATGCACTGATCACGTGACTGATCATGCACTGATCACGTGGCTATCATGCACTGATCACGTGGCTGATCATGCACTGATCACGTGGCTGATCATGCACTGATACCGTGACTGAGCATGGACTGATCACATGACTATCATGTAGTGATCACGTGACTTAATGGCGCTGATCATGTGACTGATCATGCGCTGATCATGTTTGCTATCATACACTGATCATGTGCCTCTGGAGGCAATAAACAAAGAGCTGAGTAGGCACGAATCAAACAGTCAGCAGGCAATAATCATGGAACTCAGCTGTGAGGAATCATGCTGCTCAGCTGGCAATAATCAAGCAGCTGAGCAGGCAGGAATTACGCAGCACAGCTGGCAATTGTCAAGCAGATGACAGGCAGGAATCGTGCAGCTCAGCTGGCAATTGTCAAGCAGATGAGCAGACAGTAATCACGCAGCTCAGCAGGCCCTGATCACGTGACTGAGCATGCACTGTTCACGTGGCTGATCATACACTGATCACGTGATGATCATGCACTGATCACTTGGATATCATGCACTGATCACGTGGCTGATCATACACTGCTCACGTAACTGATCATGCACTGATCACGTGGCTATCATGCACTGATCACGTGGCTGATCATGCACTGATCACGTGGCTGATCACACACCTGTCACGTGACATATCATGCACTGATCACGTGGCACTCATGCACTGATCACGTGGCTGATCATACTCTGCTCACGTAACTGATCATGCACACATCACGTGTCTATCATGCACTGCTCACGTGGCTCGTTATGGAATGATCACGTAGCTACCATATACTGGTCACGTGACTGATCATGCACAGATCACGTAAATGATCATGCACTGATCACGTGACTGATCATGCACTGATCACGTGGCTATCATGCACTGATCACGTGGCTGATCATGCAATGATCACGTAGCTACCATGTACTGGTCACGTGACTGATCATGCACTGATCACGTGATTGATCATGCACTGATCACGTGGCTGATCATGCACTGATCACGTGGCTGATCATGCACTGATCACGTGACTGATCATGCACTGATCACGTGGCTGATCATGCACTGATCACGTGACTGATCATGCACTGATCACGTGACTGATCATGCACTGATCACGTGGCTATCATGCACTGATCACGTGGCTGATCATGCACTGATCACGCAGCTATCATGTAGTGGTCACGTGACTGATCATGCACTGATCACGTGACTGATCATGCACTGATCATGTTTGCTATCATACACTGATCATGTGCCTCTGGAGGCAATAAACAAAGAGCTGAGTAGGCACGAATCAAACAGTCAGCAGGCAATAATCATGGAACTCATCTGTGAGGAATCATGCTGCTCAGCTGGCAATAATCAAGCAGCTGAGCAGGCAGGAATTACGCAGCACAGCTGGCAATTGTCAAGCAGATGACAGGCAGGAATCGTGCAGCACAGCTGGCAATTGTCAAGCAGATGAGCAGACAGTAATCACGCAGCTCAGCAGGCCCTGATCACGTGACTGAGCATGCACTGTTCACGTGGCTGATCATACACTGATCACGTGATTGATCATGCACTGATCACTTGGATATCATGCACTGATCACGTGGCTGATCATACACTGTTCACGTGTCTGACCATGCACTGATCACGTGGCTGATCATACACTGCTCACGTAACTGATCATGCTCTGATCACGTGGCTATCATGCACTGATCACGTGGCTGAACATGCACTGTTCACGTGGCTGATCACACACCTGTCACGTGACATATCATGCACTGATCACGTGGCACTCATGCACTGATCACGTGGCTGATCATACTCTGCTCACGTAACTGATCATGCACACATCACGTGGCTATCATGCACTGCTCACGTGGCTGTCATGGAATGATCACGTAGCTACCATATACTGTCACGTGACTGATCATGCACTGATCACGTAATTGATCATGCACTGATCACGTGGCTGATCATGCACTGATCACGTGACTGATCATGCACTGATCACGTGGCTGATCATGCACTGATCACGTGGCTATCATGCACTGCTCACGTGGCTGTCATGCAATGATCACGTAGCAACCATATACTGGTCACATGACTGATCATGCACTGATCACGTAAATGATCATGCACTGATCACGTGACTGATCATGCACTGATCACGTGACTGATCATGCACTGATCACGTGGCTATCATGCACTGATCACGTGGCTGATCATGCAACGATCACGTAGCTACCATGTACTGGTCACGTGACTGATCATGCACTGATCACGTAATTGATCATGCACTGATCACGTGGCTGATCATGCACTGATCACGTGGCTGATCACACATGATCACGTGACTGATCATGCACTGATCACGTGGCTATCATGCACTGATCACGTGGCTGTCATGCACTGATCACGTGGATATCATGCACTGATCACGTGGCTGATCACACGATCACATGACTGATCATGCACTGATCACGTGGCTATCATGCACTGATCACGTGGCTATCATGCACTGATCACGTGGCTGTCATGCAATGATCACGTAGCTACCATATACTGGTCACGTGACTGATCATGCACTGATCACGTCAATGATCATGCACTGATCACGTGACTGATCATGCACTGATCACGTGACTGATCATGCACTGATCACGTGGCTATCATGCACTGCTCACGTGGCTGATCATGCAATGATCACGTAGCAACCATGTACTGGTCACGTGACTGATCATGCACTGATCACGTAATTGATCATGCACTGATCACGTGGCTCATCATGCACTGATCACGTGGCTGATCACACATGATCACGTGACTGATCATGCACTGATCACGTGGCTGTCATGCACTGATCACGTGGCTATCATGCACTGATCACGTGGCTATCATGCACTGATCACGTGGCTGATCATGCACTGATCACGTAGCTATCATGCACTGATCACGTGACTGATCATGCACTGATCACGTAACTGATCATGCACTGATCACGTGGCTCATCATGCACTGATCAGTGGCTGATCACACACATCACGTGACTGATCATGCACTGATCACGTGATCATGCACTGATCACGTGGCTATCATGCACTGATCACGTGGATCACATGCACTGATCACGTGGCTGATCACACACGTATCACGTGACTGATCATGCACTGATCACGTGGCTATCATGCACTGATCACGTGGCTATCATGCACTGATCACGTGGCTGATCATGCAATGATCACGCAGCTACCATGCACTGGTCACGTGACTGATCATGCACTGATCACGTAATTGATCATGCACTGATCACGTGACTGATCATGCACTGATCACGTGACTGATCATGCACTGATCACGTGACTGATCATGCACTGATCACGTGGCTATCATGCACTGATCACGTGGCTGATCATGCAATGATCACGCAGCTACCATGTACTGGTCACATGACTGATCATTCACTGATCACATAATTGATCATGCACTGATCACGTGGCTTATCATGCACTGATCATGTGACTGATCATGTGCTGATCATGTTTGGTGTCACACACTGATCATGTGCCTCTGGAGGCAATGAACATAGAGCTGAGTAGGCAGGAATCAGTCAGCAGGCTATAATCATGGAACTCACCTCTGAGAAATCATGCTGCACAGCTGGCAATAATCAAGTAGATGAGCAGGCAGGAATTACGCAGCACAGCTGGCAATTGTCAAGCAGATGACAGGCAGGAATCATGCAGCTCAGCTGGCAATTGTCAAGCAGATGAGCAGACAGTAATCACGCAGCTCAGCAGGCCCTGATCACGTGACTGAGCATGCACTGTTCACGTGGCTGATCACACACTGATCACGTGACTGATCATGCACTGATCACGTGACTGATCATGCACTGATCACGTGGCTATCATGCACTGATCACGTGGCTGATCATGCACTGATCACGTGGCTGATCATGCACTGATCACGTGACTGATCATGCACTGATCACGTGACTGATCATGCACTGATCACGTGGCTATCATGCACTGATCACGTGGCTGATCATGCACTGATCACGTGCTGATCATGCACTGATCACGTGGCTGATCATGCACTGATCACGTGACTGATCATGCACTGATCACGTGACTGATCATGCACTGATCACGTGGCTATCATGCACTGATCACGTGGCTGATCATGCACTGATCACGTGGCTGATCATGCACTGATCACGTGGCTGATCATGCACTGATCACGTGACTGATCATGCACTGATCACGTGACTGATCATGCACTGATCACGTGGCTATCATGCACTGCTCACGTGGCTGATCATGCAATGATCACGTAGCTACCATGTACAGGTCACGTGAATGATCATACACCCATCAGGTGACTGATCATGCACTGATCACGTGGCTATCATGCACTGATCACGAGACTGATCATGCACTGATCACGTCTATATCATGCACTGATCACATGACTGCCCATGCACTGATCACGTGGATGATCATACACTAATCATGTGACAGATCATGCACTGATCACGTGGCTGATCATGCACTGATACCGTGACTGAGCATGGACTGATCACATGACTATCATGTAGTGATCACGTGACTTAATGGCGCTGATCATGTGACTGATCATGCGCTGATCATGTTTGCTATCATACACTGATCATGTGCCTCTGGAGGCAATAAACAAAGAGCTGAGTAGGCACGAATCAAACAGTCAGCAGGCAATAATCATGGAACTCAGCTGTGAGGAATCATGCTGCTCAGCTGGCAATAATCAAGCAGCTGAGCAGGCAGGAATTACGCAGCACAGCTGGCAATTGTCAAGCAGATGACAGGCAGGAATCGTGCAGCTCAGCTGGCAATTGTCAAGCAGATGAGCAGACAGTAATCACGCAGCTCAGCAGGCCCTGATCACGTGACTGAGCATGCACTGTTCACGTGGCTGATCATACACTGATCACGTGATTGATCATGCACTGATCACTTGGATATCATGCACTGATCACGTGGCTGATCATACACTGTTCACGAGTCTGACCATGCACTGATCACGTGGCTGATCATACACTGCTCACGTAACTGATCATGCACTGATCACGTGGCTATCATGCACTGATCACGTGGCTGAACATGCACTGTTCACGTGGCTGAACACACCTGTCACGTGACATATCATGCACTGATCACGTGGCTGATCATACTCTGCTCACGTAACTCATCATGCACACATCACGTGGCTATCATGCACTGATCACGTGGGTCGTCATGGAATGATCACGTAGCTACCATTTACTGGTCACGTGACTGATCATGCACAGATCAAGTAAATGATCATGCACTGATCACGTGACTGATCATGTACTGATCACGTGACTGATCATGCACTGATCACGTGGCTGATCATGCACTGATCACGTGGCTGATCATGCACTGATCACGTGGCTGATCATGCACTGATCACGTGGCTGATCATGCACTGATCACGTGACTGATCATGCACTGATCACGTGACTGATCATGCACTGATCACGTGGCTATCATGCACTGATCACGTGGCTGATCATGCACTGATCACGTGACTGATCATGCACTGATCACGTGACTGATCATGCACTGATCACGTGACTGATCATGCACTGATCACGTGGCTATCATGCACTGATCACGTGGCTATCATGCACTGATCACGTGACTGATCACACATGTATCAGGTGACTGATCATGCACTGATCACGTGGCTATCATGCACTGATCACGTGGCTGATCATGGAATGATCACGTAGCTACCATGCACTGATCACGTAACTGATCATGCACTGATCACTAATTGATCATGCACTGATCACGTGACTGATCATGCACTGATCACGTGGCTATCATGCACTGATCACGTGGCTGATCATGCAATGATCACGCAGCTACCATGTACTGGTCACATGACTGATCATGCACTGATCACATAATTGATCATGCACTGATCACCTGGTAATCATGCATTGATCATGTGACTGTTCATGTGCTGATCATGTTTGGTGTCATACACTGATCATGTGCCTCTGGAGGCAATGAACATAGAGCTGAGTAGGCAGGAATCAGTCAGCAGGCTATAATCATGGAACTCAGCTCTGAGAAATCATGCTGCTCAGCTGGCAATAATCAAGTAGATGAGCAGGCAGGAATTACGCAGCACAGCTGGCAATTGTCAAGCAGATGACAGGCAGGAATCGTGCAGCTCAGCTGGCAATTGTCAAGCAGATGAGCAGACAGTAATCACGCAGCTCAGCAGGCCCTGATCACGTGACTGAGCATGCACTGTTCACGTGGCTGATCACACACTGATCACGTGACTGATCATGCACTGATCACGTGACTGATCATGCACTGATCACGTGGCTATCATGCACTGATCACGTGGCTGATCATACACTGATCACGGGACTGATCATGCACTGATCACGGGCTATCATGCACTGATACATGACTGACATGCACTGATCACGTGGCTGATCATGCACTGATCACGTGACTGATCATGCACTGATCACGTGACTGATCATGCACTGATCACGTGGCTGATCATGCACTGATCACGTGGCTATCATGCACTGATCACGTGGCTGATCATGCACTGATCACGTGCCTGATCATGCACTGATCACGTGACTGATCATGCACTGATCACGTGGCTGATCATGCACTGATCACGTGGCTGATCATGCACTGATCACGTGGCTGATCATGCACTGATACCGTGACTGAGCATGGACTGATCACATGACTATCATGTAGTGATCACGTGACTTAATGGCACTGATCATGTGACTGATCATGCACTGATCATGTTTGCTATCATACACTGATCATGTGCCTCTGGAGGCAATAAACAAAGAGCTGAGTAGGCACGAATCAAACAGTCAGCAGGCAATAATCATGGAACTCAGCTGTGAGGACTCATGCTGCTCAGCTGGCAATAATCAAGCAGCTGAGCAGGCAGGAATTACGCAGCACAGCTGGCAATTGTCAAGCAGATGACAGGCAGGAATCGTGCAGCTCAGCTGGCAATTGTCAAGCAGATGACAGGCAGGAATCGTGCAGCTCAGCTGGCAATTGTCAAGCAGATGAGCAGACAGTAATCACGCAGCTCAGCAGGCCCTGATCACGTGACTGAGCATGCACTGTTCACGTGGCTGATCATACACTGATCACGTGATGATCATGCACTGATCACTTGGATATCATGCACTGATCACGTGGCTGATCATACACTGTTCACGTGTCTGACCATGCACTGATCACGTGGCTGAGCATACACTGCTCACGTAACTGATCATGCACTGATCACGTGGCTATCATGCACTGATCACGTGGCTGAACATGCAATGTTCACGTGGCTGATCACACACCTGTCACGTGACATATCATGCACTGATCACGTGGCACTCATGCACTGATCACGTGGCTGATCATACTCTGCTCACGTAACTGATCATGCACACATCACGTGGCTATCATGCACTGCTCACGTGGCTCGTCATGAATGATCACGTAGCTACCATATACTGGTCACGTGACTGATCATGCACTGATCACGTAACTGATCATGCACTGTTCACGTAACTGATCATGCACTGATCACGTGACTGATCATGCACTGATCACGTGGCTATCATGCTCTGCTCACGTGGCTGATCATGCAAAGATCACGTAGCAACCATGCACTGATCACGTAATTGATCCTGCACTGATTACGTGGCTCATCATGCACTGATCACGTGGCTGATCACACATGTATCACGTGACTGATCATGCACTGGTCACGTGGCTCTCATGCACTGATCACGTGGCTGTCATGCACTGATCACGTGGATATCATGCACTGATCACGTGGCTGATCACACACGTATCACATGACTGATCATGCACTGATCACGTGGCTATCATGCACTGATCACGTGGCTATCATGCACTGATCACGTGGCTTATCAGGCAATGATCACGTAGCTACCATGTACTGGTCACGTGACTGATCATGCACTGATCACGGAATTGATCATGCACTGATCACGTGACTGATCATGCACTGATCACGTGGCTATCATGTACTGATCACTTGGCTGGTCATACACTGATCACGTGCCTGGTCATGCACAGATTACATGACTGATCATGCACTGAACACGTGACTGATCATGCACTGATCACGTGGCTATCATGCACTACTCACGTGGCTGATCATGCAATGATCATGTAGCTACCATGTACTGGTGAGGTGACTGATCATACTCCCATCAGGTGACGGATCATGCACTGATCACGTGGCTATCATGCACTGTTCACGTGGCTGATCATACACTGATCACCTGCCTGGTCATGCACAGATCACGTGACAAATCATGAACTGATCACATAGCTATCATGAACTGATCACGTGGCTGATCATGCACTGATCACGTGGCTGATCATGCACTGATACCGTGACAGAGCATGGACTGATCACATGACTATCATGTAGTGATCACATGACTTAATGGCTGTGATCATGTGACTGATCATGCGCTGATCATGTTTGCTATCATACACTGATCATGTGCCTCTGGAGGCAATAAACAAAGAGCTGAGTAGGCACGAATCAAACAGTCAGCAGGCAATAATCATGGAAATCAGCTGTGAGGACTCATGCTGCTCAGCTGGCAATAATCAAGCAGCTGAGCAGGCAGGAATTACGCAGCACAGCTGGCAATTGTCAAGCAGATGACAGGCAGGAATCGTGCAGCTCAGCTGGCAATTGTCAAGCAGATGAGCAGACAGTAATCACGCAGCTCAGCAGGCCCTAATCACGTAACTGAGCATGCACTGTTCACGTGGCTGATCATACACTGATCACGTGATGATCATGCACTGATACTTGGATATCATGCACTGATCAAGTGGCTGATCATATACTGCTCACGTAACTGATCATGCACTGATCACGTGGCTATCATGCACTGATCACGTGGCTGATCATGCACTGTTCACGTGGCTGATCACACACCTGTCACGTGACATAACATGCACTGATCACGTGGCACTCATGCACTGATCACGTGGCTGATCATACTCTGCTCACGTAACTGATCATGCACACATCACGTGGCTATCATGCACTTCTCACGTGGCTCGTTATGGAATGATCACGTAACTACCATATACTGGTCACGTGACTGATCATGCACAGATCACGTAAATGATCATGCACTGTTCACGTGACTGATCATGTATTGATCACGTGGCTATCATGCACTGATCACGTGGCTGATCAGGCAATGATCACGTAGCTACCATGTACTGGTCACGTGACTGATCATGCACTGATCACGTAATTGATCATGCACTGATCACGTGGCTGATCATGCACTGATCACGTGGCTGATCATACTCTGATCACGTGACTGATCATGCACTGATCTCGTGGCTGATCATGCACTGATCACGTGACTGATCATGCACTGATCTCGTGTCTGATCATGTACTGATCACGTGGCTATCATGCACTGCTCACGTGGCTGATCATGCGCTGATCACGCAGCTATCATGTAGTGGTCACGTGACTGAACATGCACTGATCACGTGACTGATCATGCAGTGATCATGTTTGCTATCATACACTGATCATGTGCCTCTGGAGGCAATAAACAAAGAGCTGAGTAGGCACGAATCAAACAGTCAGCAGGCAATAATCATGGAACTCATCTGTGAGGAATCATGCTGCTCAGCTGGCAATAATCAAGCAGCTGAGCAGGCAGGAATTACGCAGCACAGCTGGCAATTGTCAAGCAGATGACAGGCAGGAATCGTGCAGCTCAGCTGGCAATTGTCAAGCAGATGAGCAGACAGTAATCACGCAGCTCAGCAGGCCCAGATCACGTGACTGAACATGCACTGTTCACGTGGCTGATCATACACTGATCACGTGATTGATCATGCACTGATCACTTGGATATCATGCACTGATCACGTGGGTGATCATACACTGTTCACGTGTCTGCCCATGCACTGCTCACGTGGCTGATCATACACTGCTCACGTAACTGATCATGCACTGATCACGTGGCTATCATGCACTGATCACGTGGCTGAACATGCACTGTTCACGTGGCTGATCACACACTGTCACGTGACATATCATGCACTGATCACGTGGCACTCATGCACTGATCACGTGGCTGATCATACTCTGCTCACGAAACTCATCATGCACACATCACGTTTCTATCATGCACTGCTCACGTGGCTGTCATGGAATGATCACGTAGCTACCCTATACGTGTCACGTGACTGATCATGCACTGATCACGTAATTGATAATGCACTGATCATGTGGCTGATCATGCACTGATCACGTGACTGATCATGCACTGATCTCGTGTCTGATCATGCACTGATCACGTGGCTATCATGCACTGCTCACGTGGCTCGTCATGGAATGATTACGTAGCAACCATATACTGGTAACATGACTGATCATGCAAAGATCACGTAAATGATCATGCACTGTTCACGTGACTGATCATGTACTGATCACGTGACTGATCATGCACTGACCACGTGGCTATCATGTTCTGCTCACGTGGCTGATCATGCACGATCACGTAGCAACCATATACTGGTCACGTGACTGATCATGCACTGATCACGTAATTGATCCTGCACTGATCACGTGGCTCATCATGCACTGATCACGTGGCTGATCACACATGTATCACGTGACTGATCATGCACTGATCACCTGGCTCTCATGCACTGATCACGTGGCTGATCATGCACTGATCATGTGGATATCATGCACTGATTACGTGGCTGATCACACACGTATCACATGACTGATCATGCACTGATCACGTGGCTATCATGCACTGATCACGTGGCTATCATGCACTCCTTACGTGGCTCGTCATGGAATGATCACGTAGCTACCATATACTGGTCATGTGACTGATCATGCACAGATCAGGTCAATGATCATGCACTGTTCAATTTACTGATCATGTACTGATAACGTGACTGATCATGCACTGATCACGTGGCTATCATGCTCTGCTCACGTGGCTGATCATGCAAGGATCGCGTAGCAACCATGTACGGGTCACGTGACTGATCATGCACTGATCACGTAATTGATCCTGCACTGATCACGTGGCTCATCATGCACTGTTCACGTGGCTGATCACACATATCACGTGACTGATCATGCACTGATCACGTGTCTCTCATGCACTGATCATGTGGCTATCATGCACTGATCACGTAGCTATAATGCACTGATCACGTGGCTGATCATGCAATGATCACGTAGCTACCATGTACTGGTCATGTGACTGATCATGCACTGATCACGTAACTGTTCCTGCACTGATCACATGGCTCATCACGCACTGATGCGGTAGCTGATCACACACGTATTACGTGACTGATCATGTACAGATCACGTAAATAATCATGAAGTGATCACGTGGCTATCCTGCACTGATCACGTGGATCACGTGCACTGATCACGTGGCTGATCACACACGTATCACGTGACTGATCATGCACTGATCACGTGGCTATCCTGCACTGATCACATGGTTATCATGCACTGATCACGTGGCTGATCATGCAATGATCACGCAGCTACCAACCACTGGTCACGTGACTGATCATGCACTGATCAGGTAATTGATCATGCACTGATCACGTGACTGATCATGCACAGATCACGTGACTGATCATGCACAGATCACGTGACTGATCATGCACTGATCACGTGGCTATCATGCACTGCTCACGTGGCTGATCATGCAATGATCACGCAGCTACCATGTACTGGTCACATGACTGATCATTCCCTGATCACATAATTGATCATGCACTGATCACCTGGCTTATCATGCATTGATCATGTGACTGATCATGTGCTGATCATGTTTGGTGTCACACACTGATCATGTGCCTCTGGAGGCAATGAACATAGAGCTGAGTAGGCAGGAATCAGTCAGCAGGCTATAATCATGGAACTCACCTCTGAGAAATCATGCTGCACAGCTGGCAATAATCAAGTAGATGAGCAGGCAGGAATTACGCAGCACAGCTGGCAATTGTCAAGGAGATGACAGGCAGGAATCATGCAGCTCAGCTGGAAATTGTCAAGCAGATGAGCAGACAGTAATCACGCAGCTCAGCAGGCCCTGATCACGTGACTGAGCATGCACTGTTCACGTGGCTGATCACACACTGATCACGTGACTGATCATGCACATATCATGTGACTGATCATGCACTGATCACGTGTCTATCATGCACTGATCATGTGGCTGATCATGCACTGATCACGTGGCTGATCATACACTGATCACGTGATTGATCATGCACTGATCATGTGAGTGATCATGCACTGATCACGTGGCTATCATGCATTGATCACTTGGCTGGACATACACTGATCTCGCGCTTGGTCATGCACTGATCACGTGATTGATCATGCACTGATCATGTGAGTGATCATGCACTGATCACGTTGCTATCATTCATTGATCACTTAGCTGGACATACACTGATCACGTGCCTGGTCATGCACTGATCACGTGGCTGATCATGCACTGATCACGTGACTGATCACGCACTGATCTCGAGTCTGATCATGCACTGATCACGTGGCTATCATGCACTGCTCACGTGGCTGATCATGCGATGATCACGCAGCTACCATGTACAGGTCACGTGAATGATCATACACCCATCAGGTGACTGATCATGCACTGATTACGGGGCTATCATGCACTGATCACGAGACTGATCATGCACTGATCACGTCTATATCATGCACTGATCACATGACTGCCCATGCACTGATCACGTGGGTGATCATACACTAATCATGTGACAGATCGTGCACTGATTACGTAGCTGATCATGCACTGATACCGTGACTGAGCATGGACTGATCACATGACTATCATGTAGTGATCACGTGACTTAATGGCGCTGATCATGTGACTGATCATGCGCTGATCATGTTTGCTATCATACACTGATCATGTGCCTCTGGAGGCAATAAACAAAGAGCTGAGTAGGCACGAATCAAAGAGTCAGCAGGCAATAATCATGGAACTCAGCTGTGAGGAATCATGCTGCTCAGCTGGCAATAATCAAGCAGCTGAGCAGGCAGGAATTACGCAGCACAGATGGCAATTGACAAGCAGATGACACGCAGGAATCGTGCAGCTCAGCTGGCAATTGTCAAGCAGATGAGCAGAAAGTAATCACGCATCTCAGAAGGCCCTGATCACGTGACTGAGCATGCACTGTTCACGTGGCTGATCATACACTGATCACGTGATTGATCATGCACTGATCACTTGGATATCATGCACTGATCACGTGGCTGATCATACACTGTTCACGTGTCTGACCATGCACTGATCACGTGGCTCATCATACACTGCTCACGTAACTAAACATGCACTGATCACGTGGCTATCATGAACTGAATACGTGGCTGAACATGCACTGTTCACGAGGCTGAACACACCTGTCACATGACATATCATGCACTGATCACGTGGCTGATCATACTCTGCTCACGTAACTCATCATGCACATATCACGTTTCTATCATGCACTGTTCACGTGGCTCGTCACGGAATGATCACGTAGCTACCATATACTGGTCACGTGACTGATCATGCACAGATCACGTAAATGATCATGCACTGTTTACGTGACTGATCATGTACTGATAATGTGACAGATCATGAACTCATCACATGGCTGATCATGCACTGATCACGTAATTGATCATGCACTTATCATTTGGCTGATCATGCACTGATCACGTGGCTGATCATGCACTGATCACCTGGCTATCATGCACTGATCACTTGGCTAGTCATACACTGATCACATGACTGATCATGTACTGTTCACGTGACTGATCATGTACAGATCACGTGAATAATCATGAAGTGATCACGTGGCTATCCTGCACTGATCACGTGGATATCATGCACTGATCACGTGACTGATCACACACGTATCACATGACTTATCATGCACTGATCACGTGGCTATCATGCACTGATCACGTGGCTGATCATGCAATGATCACGTAGCTACCATGCACTGGTCACGTGACTGATCATGCACTGATCAGCTAATTGATCATGCACTGATCACGTGACTGATCATGCACTGATCACGTGGCTATCATGCACTGCTCACGTGGCTGATCATGCAATGATCACGCAGCTACCATGTACTGGTCACATGACTGATCATGCACTGATCACATAATTGATCATGCACTGACCACCTGGTAATCATGCATTGATCATGTGACTGATCATGTGCTGATCATGTTTGGTGTCACACACTGATCATGTGCTTCTGCAGGCAATGAACATAGAACTGAGTAGGCAGGAATCAGTCAGCAGGCTATAATCATGGAACTCAGCTCTGAGAAATCATGCTGCTCAGCGGGCAATAATCAAGTAGATGAGCAGGCAGGAATTACGCAGCACAGCTGGCAATTGTCAAGGAGATGACAGGCAGGAATCGTGCAGCTCAGCTGGAAATTGTCAAGCAGATGAGCAGACAGTAATCACGCAGCTCAGCAGGCCCTGATCACGTGACTGAGCATGCACTGTTCACATGGCTGATCACACACCTATCACGTGACTGATCATGCACTGATCATGTGACTGATCATGCACTGATCACGTAGCTATCTTGCACTGATCACTTGGCTGATCATACACTCATCACGGGACTGATCGTGCACTGATCACGGCGCTATCATGCATTGACTACATGACTCCACATGCACTGATCACGTGGATGATCATGCACTGATCACGTGACTGACCATGCACTGATCACGTGACTGATCAGGCACTCATCAAATGGCTGATATTGCACTGATCACGTGGCTATCATGCACTGATCACTTGGCTGGACATACACTGATCACGTGCCTGGTCATGCACTGATCACGTGGCTGATCATGCTCTGATCACGTGACAGATCATGCACTGATCTCGTGTCTGATCATGCACTGATCACGTGGCTATCATGCACTACTCACGTGGCTGATCATGCAATGATCATGTAGCTACCATGTACCGGTCAGGTGACTGATCATACACCCATTAGGTGACGGATCATGCACTGATCACGTCGCTGATCATACACTGATCACCTGCCTGGTCATGCACAGATCACGTGACAAATCATGAACTGATCACATAGCTATCATGAAATGATCACCTGGCTGATCATGCACTGATCACGTGGCTGATCATGCACTGATACCGTGACTCAGCATGGACTGATCACATGACTATCATGTAGTGATCACGTGACTTAATGGCTCTGATCATGTGACTGATCATGCGCTGATCATGTTTGCTATCATACACTGATCATTTGCCTCTGGAGGCAATAAACAAAGAGCTGAGTAGGCACGAATCAAACAGTCAGCAGGAAATAATCATGGAACTCAGGTGTGAGGAATCATGCTGCTCAGCTGGCAATTGTCAAGCAGATTACAGGCAGGAATCATGCAGCTCAGCTGGCAATTTTCAAGCAGATGAGCAGACAGTAATCACGCAGCTCAGCAGGCCCTTATCACGTGACTGAGCATGCACTATTCACGTGGCTGATCATACACTGATCACGTGATGATCATGCACTAATCACTTCGATATCATGCACTGATCACGTGGCTGATCATACACTGTTCACGTGTCTGACCATACACTGATCACGTGGCTGATCATACACTGCTCAGGTAACTGATCATGCACTGATCACGTGGCTATCATGCACTGATCACGTGGCTGAACATGCACTGTTCACGTGGCTGATCACACACCTGTCAGGTGACATATCATGCACAGATCACGTGGCACTCATGCACTGATCACGTGGCTGATCATACTCTGCTCACGTAACTGATCATGCACACATCACGTGGCTATCATGCACTGCTCACGTGGCTGATCATGCGATGATCACGCAGCTACCATGTACTGGTCACATGACTGATCATGCACTGATCACGTGACTGATCATGCAGTGATCACGTGGCTATCATGCACTACTCACGTGGCTGATCATGCAATGTTCATGTAACTACAAGGTACAGGTCCCGTGAATGATCATACACCCATCAGGTGACTGATCATGCACTGTTCACGTGGCTGATCACACACCTGTCTGGTGACATATCATGCACAGATCACGTGGCACTCATGCACTGATCACGTGACTGATCATGCACTGATCTCGTGTCTGATCATGCACTGATCACGTGGCTATCATGCACTGCTCACGTGGCTGATCATGCGATGATCACGCAGCTACCATGTACTGGTCACAAGACTGATCATGCACTGATCACGTGATTGATCATGCAGTGAGCACGTGGCTATCATGCACTACTCACGTGGCTGATCATGCAATGATCATGTAGCTACCATGTACAGGTCACGTGAATGATCATACACCCATCAGGTGACTGATCATGCACTGATCACGTGGCTATCATGCACTGATCACGAGACTGATCATACACTGATCACGTCTATATCTTGCACTGATCACATGACTGCCCATGCACTGATCACGTGGATGATCATACACTAATCATGTGACAGATCATGCACTGATCACGTGGCTGATCATGCACTGATACCGTGACTGAGCATGGACTGATCACATGACTATCATGTAGTGATCACATGACTTAATGGCTCTGATCATGTGACTGATCATGCGCTGATCATGTTTGCTATCATACACTGATCATGTGCCTCTGGAGGCAATAAACAAAGAGCTGAGTAGGCACGAATCAAACAGTCAGCAGGCAATAATCATGGAACTCAGCTGTGAGGACTCATGCTGCTCAGCTGGCAATAATCAAGCAGCTGAGCAGGCAGGAATTACGCAGCACAGCTGGCAATTGTCAAGCAGATGACAGGCAGGAATCGTGCAGCTCAGCTGGCAATTGTCAAGCAGATGAGCAGACAGTAATCACGCAGCTCAGCAGGCCCTAATCACGTGACTGAGCATGCACTGTTCACGTGGCTGATCATACACTGATCATGTGATGATCATGCACTGATACTTGGATATCATGCAGTGATAACATGGCTGATCATACACTGTTCTCGTGTCTGACCATGCACTGATCAAGTGGCTGATCATACACTGCTCACGTAACTGATCATGCACTTATCACGTGGCTATCATGCACTGATCACGTGGCTGAACATGCACTGTTCACGTGGCTGATCACACACCTGTCACGTGACATAACATGCACTCATCACGTGGCACTCATGCACTGATCACGTGGCTGATCATACTCTGCTCACGTAACTGATCATGCACACATCACGTGGCTATCATGCACTTCTCACGTGGCTCGTCATGGAATGATCACGTAACTACCATATACTGGTAACGTGACTGATCATGCACAGATCACGTAAATGATCATGCACTGTTCACGTGACTGATCATGTATTGATCACGTGGCTATCATGCACTGATCACGTGGCTGATCAGGCAATGATCACGTAACTACCATGTACTGGTCACGTGACTGATCATGCACTGATCACGTAATTGATCATGCACTGATCACGTGGCTGATCATGCACTGATCACGTGGCTGATCATACTCTGATCACGTGACTGATCATGCACTGATCTCGTGGCTGATCATGCACTGATCACGTGACTGATCATGCACTGATCTCGTGGCTGATCATGCACTGATCACGTGACTGATCATGCACTGATCTCGTGTCTGATCATGCACTGATCACGTGGCTATCATGCACTGCTCACGTGGCTGATCATGCGATGGTCACGCAGCTACCATGTAGTGGTCACATGACTGAACATGCACTGATCACGTGACTGATCATGCAGTGATCACGTGGCTATCATGCACTACTCACGTGGCTGATCATGCAATGATCATGTAGCTACCATGTACAGGTCACGTGAATGATCATACACCCATCAGGTGACTGATCATGCACTGATCACGTGGCTATCATGCACTGATCACGAGACTGATCATGCACTGTTCACGTCTATATCATGCACTGATCACATGACTGCCCATGCACTGATCACGTGGATGATCATACACTAATCTTGTGACAGATCATGCACTGATCACGTGGCTGATCATGCACTGATACCGTGAGTGAGCATGGACTGATCACATGACTATCATGTAGTGATCACGTGACTTAATGGCGCTGATCATGTGACTGATCATGCGCTGATCATGTTTGCTATCATACACTGATCATGTGCCTCTGGAGGCAATAAACAAAGAGCTGAGTAGGCACGAATCAAACAGTCAGCAGGCAATAATCATGGAACTCAGGTGTGAGGAATCATGCTGCTCAGCTGGCAATAATCAAGCAGCTGAGCAGGCAGGAATTACGCAGCACAGCTGGCAATTGTCAAGCAGATGACAGGCAGGAATCGTGCAGCTCAGCTGGCAATTGTCAAGCAGATGAGCAGACAGTAATCACGCAGCTCAGCAGGCCCAGATCACGTGACTGAACATGCACTGTTCACGTGGCTGATCATACACTGATCACGTGATGATCATGCACTGATACTTGGATATCATGCAGTGATAACGTGGCTGATCATACACTGTTCTCGTGTCTGACCATGCACTGATCAAGTGGCTGATCATACACTGCTCACGTAACTGATCATGCACTGATCACGTGGCTATCATGCACTGATCACGTGGCTGAACATGCACTGTTCACGTGGCTGATCACACACCTGTCACGTGACATAACATGCACTCATCACGTGGCACTCATGCACTGATCACGTGGCTGATCATACTCTGCTCACGTAACTGATAATGCACACATCACGTGGCTATCATGCACTTCTCACGTGGCTCGTCATGGAATGATCACGTAACTACCATATACTGGTAACGTGACTGATCATGCACAGATCACGTAAATGATCATGCACTGTTCACGTGACTGATCATGTATTGATCACGTGGCTATCATGCACTGATCACGTGGCTGATCAGGCAATGATCACGTAACTACCATGTACTGGTCACGTGACTGATCATGCACTGATCACGTAATTGATCATGCACTGATCACGTGGCTGATCATGCACTGATCACGTGGCTGATCATACTCTGATCACGTGACTGATCATGCACTGATCTCGTGGCTGATCATGCACTGATCACGTGACTGATCATGCACTGATCTCGTGGCTGATCATGCACTGATCACGTGACTGATCATGCACTGATCTCGTGTCTGATCATGCACTGATCACGTGGCTATCATGCACTGCTCACGTGGCTGATCATGCGATGATCACGCAGCTACCATGTAGTGGTCACATGACTGAACATGCACTGATCACGTGACTGATCATGCAGTGATCACGTGGCTATCATGCACTACTCACGTGGCTGATCATGCAATGGTCATGTAGCTACCATGTACAGGACACGTGAATGATCATACACCCATCAGGTGACTGATCATGCACTGATCACGTGGCTATCATGCACTGATCACGAGACTGATCATGCACTGTTCACGTCTATATCATGCACTGATCACATGACTGCCCATGCACTGATCACGTGGATGATCATACACTAATCTTGTGACAGATCATGCACTGATCACGTGGCTGATCATGCACTGATACCGTGAGTGAGCATGGACTGATCACATGACTATCATGTAGTGATCACGTGACTTAATGGCGCTGATCATGTGACTGATCATGCGCTGATCATGTTTGCTATCATACACTGATCATGTGCCTCTGGAGGCAATAAACAAAGAGCTGAGTAGGCACGAATCAAACAGTCAGCAGGCAATAATCATGGAACTCAGGTGTGAGGAATCATGCTGCTCAGCTGGCAATAATCAAGCAGCTGAGCAGGCAGGAATTACGCAGCACAGCTGGCAATTGACAAGCAGATGACAGGCAGGAATCGTGCAGCTCAGCTGGCAATTGTCAAGCAGATGAGCAGACAGTAATCACGCAGCTCAGCAGGCCCAGATCACGTGACTGAACATGCACTGTTCACGTGGCTGATCATACACTGATCACGTGATTGATCATGCACTGATCACTTGGATATCATGCACTGATCACGTGGCTGATCATACACTGTTCACGTGTCTGCCCATGCACTGCTCACGTGGCTGATCATACACTGCTCATGTAACTGATCATGCACTGATCACGTAATTGATCATGCACTGATCACGTGGCTGATCATGCACGGATCACGTGGCTGATCATACACTGCTCACGTAACTGATCATGCACTGATCACGTGGCTGATCATGCACTGATCACGTGGCTATCATGTACTGCTCACGTGGCTGATCATACACTGATCACGTCACTGACCATGCACTGATCACGTGACTGATCATGCACTGATCACGTAATTGATCATGCACTGATCATTTGGCTGATCATGCACTGATCACGTGGCTGATCATGCACTGATCACGTGACGGATCATGCACTGATCACGTGGCTCTCATGCACTGCTCACGCGGCTGTTCATGCAATGATCACGTAGCTACCATGTACTGGTCACGTGAGTGATCATGCACTGATCACGTAATTGATCATGCACTGATCAGTTGACTTATCATGCACTGTTCACGTGAGTGATCATGCACTGATCACGTGACTGATCATGCACTGATCTCGTGGCTATCATGCACCGCTCATGTGGCTGATCATGCAATGATCACCTAGCTACCATATACTGGTCACGTGACTGATCATGCACTGTTCACGTAATTGATCATGCACTGATCAGGTGGCTGATCATGCACTGATCACGTGGCTGATCATCCACTGATCACATGACTGATCATGCACTGATCACGTGACTGATCATGCACTGATCACGTGGCTATCATGCACTGATCATATGGCTGGTCATACACTGATCACGTGCCTGGTCATGCACAGATTACATGACTGATCATGCACTGAACATGTGACTGATCATGCACTGATCACGTGGCTATCATGCACTACTCACGTGGCTGATCATGCAATGATCATGTAGCTACCATGTACCGGTCAGGTGACTGATCATACACTCATCAGGTGACGGATCGTGCACTGATCACGTGTCTATCATGCACTGTTCACGTGGCTGATCATAGACTGATCACCTGCCTGGTCATGCACAGATCACGTGACAAATCATGAACTGATCACATAGCTATCATGAACTGATCACCTGGCTGATCATGCACTGATCACGTGGCTGATCATTCACTGATACCGTGACTCAGCATGGACTGATCACATGACTATCATGTAGTGATCACATGACTTAATGGCTCTGATCATGTGACTGATCATGCGCTGATCATGTTTGCTATCAAACACTGATCGTGTGCCTCTGGAGGCAATAAACAAAGAGCTGAGTAGGCACGAATCAAACAGTCAGCAGGCAATAATCATGGAACTCAGCTGTGAGGAATCATGCTGCTCAGCTGGCAATAATCAAGCAGCTGAGCAGGCAGGAATTACGCAGCACAGCTGGCAATTGTCAAGCAGATGACAGGCAGGAATCGTGCAGCTCAGCTGGCAATTGTCAAGCAGATGAGCAGACAGTAATCACGCAGCTCAGCAGGCCCAGATCACGTGACTGAGCATGCACTGCTCACGTGGCTGATCATACACTGCTCACGTAACTGATCATGCACTGATCACTTGGATATCATGCACTGATCACGTGGCTGATCATACTCTGCTCACGTAACTCATCATGTACACATCACGCGGCTATCATGCACTGCTCACGTGGCTCGTCATGGAACGATCACATAGCTACCATATACTGGTCACGTGACTGAAAATGCACAGATCACGTAAATGATCATGCACTGGTCACGTGACTGATCATGCACTGATCACGTGGCTGATCATACTCTGCTCACGTAACTGATCATGCACACATCAGGTGGCTATCATGCACTTCTCACCTGGCTAGTCAGGCAATGTTCACCTAGCTACCATATACTGGTCACGTGACTGATCATGCACAGATCACGTAAACGATCATGCACTGTTCACGTGACTGATCATGTACTGATCACGTGACTGATCATGCACTGATCACGTGGCTATTATGCAGTGCTCACGTGGCTGATCATGCAGTGATCACGTAGCAACCATGTACTGGTCACGTGACTGATCATGCACTGATCACGTAATTAATCCTGCACTGATCACCTGACTCATCATGCACTGATCACGTGGCTGATCACACAAGTATCACGTGACTGATCATGCACTGATCACGTGGCTATCATGCACTGATCACGTGGCTATCATGCACTGATCACGTGGCTATCATGCACTGATCACGTGGCTATCATGCACTGATCACGTGGCTGATCATGCAATGATCACGTAGCTCCCATGTACTGGTCACGTGATGGATCTTGCACTGATTACGTAATTGATCATGCACTGATCACGTGGCTGATCATGCACTGATCACGTGGCTATCATGTACTGCTCACGTGGCTGATCATACACTGATCACGTCACTGACCATGCACTGATCACGTGACTGATCATGCACTGATCACGTAATTGATCATGCACTGATCATTTGGCTGATCATGCACTGATCACGTGGCTGATCATGCACTGATCACGTGACGGATCATGCACTGATCACGTGGCTCTCATGCACTGCTCACGCGGCTGTTCATGCAATGATCACGTAGCTACCATGTACTGGTCACGTGAGTGATCATGCACTGATCACGTAATTGATCATGCACTGATCAGTTGACTTATCATGCACTGTTCACGTGAGTGATCATGCACTGATCACGTGACTGATCATGCACTGATCTCGTGGCTATCATGCACCGCTCATGTGGCTGATCATGCAATGATCACCTAGCTACCATATACTGGTCACGTGACTGATCATGCACTGTTCACGTAATTGATCATGCACTGATCAGGTGGCTGATCATGCACTGATCACGTGGCTGATCATCCACTGATCACATGACTGATCATGCACTGATCACGTGACTGATCATGCACTGATCACGTGGCTATCATGCACTGATCATATGGCTGGTCATACACTGATCACGTGCCTGGTCATGCACAGATTACATGACTGATCATGCACTGAACACGTGACTGATCATGCACTGATCACGTGGCTATCATGCACTACTCACGTGGCTGATCATGCAATGATCATGTAGCTACCATGTACCGGTCAGGTGACTGATCATACACTCATCAGGTGACGGATCGTGCACTGATCACGTGTCTATCATGCACTGTTCACGTGGCTGATCATAGACTGATCACCTGCCTGGTCATGCACAGATCACGTGACAAATCATGAACTGATCACATAGCTATCATGAACTGATCACCTGGCTGATCATGCACTGATCACGTGGCTGATCATTCACTGATACCGTGACTCAGCATGGACTGATCACATGACTATCATGTAGTGATCACATGACTTAATGGCTCTGATCATGTGACTGAGCATGCGCTGATCATGTTTGCTATCAAACACTGATCGTGTGCCTCTGGAGGCAATAAACAAAGAGCTGAGTAGGCACGAATCAAACAGTCAGCAGGCAATAATCATGGAACTCAGCTGTGAGGAATCATGCTGCTCAGCTGGCAATAATCAAGCAGCTGAGCAGGCAGGAATTACGCAGCACAGCTGGCAATTGTCAAGCAGATGACAGGCAGGAATCGTGCAGCTCAGCTGGCAATTGTCAAGCAGATGAGCAGACAGTAATCACGCAGCTCAGCAGGCCCAGATCACGTGACTGAGCATGCACTGCTCACGTGGCTGATCATACACTGCTCACGTAACTGATCATGCACTGATCACTTGGATATCATGCACTGATCACGTGGCTGATCATACTCTGCTCACGTAACTCATCATGTACACATCACGTGGCTATCATGCACTGCTCACGTGGCTCGTCATGGAACGATCACATAGCTACCATATACTGGTCACGTGACTGATCATGCACAGATCACGTAAATGATCATGCACTGGTCACGTGACTGATCATGTACTGATCACGTGACTGATCATGCACTGAACACTTGGCTATCGTGCTCTGCTCACGTGGCTGATCATGCAACGATCACGTAGCAACCATGTACTGGTCAGGTGACAGATCATGCACTGATCACATAATTGATCCTGCACTGATCACGTGGCTCATCATGCACAGATCACGTGGCTGATCACACATGTATCACGTGACTGATCATGCACTGATCACGTGGCTCTCATGCACTGACCACGTGGCTATCATGCACTGATCACGTGGATATCATGCACTGATCACGTGGCTGATCACACACGTATCACATGACTGATCCTGCACTGATCACGTGGATATCATGCACTGATCACGTGGCTGATCACACCCGTATCACGTGACTGATCATGCACTGATCACGTGACTGATCATGCACTGCTCACGTGGCTGATCATGCAATGATCACACAGCTACCATGTACTGGTCACATGACTGATCATGCACTGATCACATAATTGATCATGCACTGATCACCTGGCTTATCATGCATTGATCATGTGACTGATCATGTGCTGATCATGTTTGGTGTCACACACTGATCATGTGCCTCTGGAGGCAATGAACATAGAGCTGAGTAAGCAGGAATCAGTCAGCAGGCTATAATCATGGAACTCAGCTCTGAGAAATCATGCTGCTCAGCTGGCAATAATCAAGTAGATGAGCAGGCAGGAATTACGCAGCACAGGTGGTAATTGTCAAGGAGATGACAGGCAGGAATCGTGCAGATCAGCTGGAAATTGTCAAGCAGATGAGCAGACAGTAATCACCCAGCTCAGCAGGCCCTGATCACGTGACTGAGCATGCACTGTTCACATGGCTGATCACACACCTATCACGTGACTGATCATGCACTGATCATGTGACTGATCATGCACTGATCACGTAGCTATCTTGCACTGATCACTTGGCTGATCATACACTCATCACGGGACTGATCGTGCACTGATCACGGCGCTATCATGCATTGACTACATGACTCCACATGCACTGATCACGTGGATGATCATGCACTGATGACGTGATTGATCATGAACTGATCACGTGGCTGATCATGTACTGATCACGTGGCTGATCATGGACTGATCACATGCCTAACATGTAGTGATCACGTGACTTAATGGCTCTGATCATGTGACTGACCATGCGCTGATCATGTTTGCTATCATACACTGATCATGTGCCTCTGGAGGCAATAAACAAAGAGCTGAGTAGGCACGAATCAAACAGTCAGCAGGCAATAATCATGGAACTCAGCTGTGAGGAATCATGCTGCTCAGCTGGCAATAATCAAGCAGCTGAGCAGGCAGGAATTACGCAGCACAGCTGGCAATTGTGAAGCAGATGACAGGCAGGAATCGTGCAGCTCAGCTGGCAATTGTCAAGCAGATGAGCAGACAGTAATCACGCAGCTCAGCAGGCCCTGATCACGTGACTGAGCATGCACTGTTCACTTGGCTGATCATACACTGATCACGTGGCTATCATGCACTGATCACGAGACTGATCATGCACTGATCACGTCTATATCATGCACTGATCACATGACTACCCATGCACTGATCACGTGGGTGATCATACACTAATCATGTGACAGATCATGCACTGATCACCTGGCTGATCATGCACTGATAATGTGACTGAGCATGGACTGATCACATGACTATCATGTAGTGATCACGTGACTTAATGGCGCTGATCATGTGACTGATCATGCGCTGATCATGTTTGCTATCATACACTGATCATGTGCCTCTGGAGGCAATAAACAAAGAGCTCAGTAGGCACGAATCATACAGTCAGCAGGCAATAATCATGGAACTCAGGTGTGAGGAATCATGCTGCTCAGCTGGCAATAATCAAGCAGCTGAGCAGGCAGGAATTACGCAGCACAGCTGGCAATTGTCAAGCAGATGACAGGCAGGAATCGTGCAGCTCAGCTGGCAATTGTCAAGCAGATGAGCAGACAGTAATCACGCAGCTCAGCAGGCCCTGATCACGTGACTGAGCATGCACTGTTCACGTGGCTGATCATACACTGATCACGTGATTGATCATGCACTGATCACTTGGATATCATGCACTGATCACGTGGCTGATCATACACTGTTCACGTGTCTGACCATGCACTGATCACGTGGCTGATCATACTCTGCTCACGTAACTGATCATGCACTGATCACGTGGCTATCATGCACTGAATACGTGGCTGAACATGCACTGTTCACGTGGCTGATCACACACCTGTCACGTGACATATCATGCACTGATTACGTGGCACTCATGCACTGATCACGTGGCTGATCATACTCTGCTCACGTACCTCATCATGCCCACATCACGTTTCTATCATGCACTGCTCACGTGGCTCGTCATGGAATGATCACGTAGCTACCATATACTGGTCACGTGACTGATAATGCACAGATCACGTAAATGATCATGCACTGTTCACGTGACTGATCATGTACTGATCACGTGACTGATCATGCACTGATCACGTGGCTGATCATGCACTGATCACGTAATTGATCATGCACTTATCATTTGGCTTTTCATGCACTGATCACGTGGCTGATCATACACTGATCACGTGACTGATCATGCACTGATCACGTGACTGATCATGCACTGATCACGTGGCTATCATGCACTGATCACTTGGCTGGTCATACACTGATCACATGACTGTTCATGCACTGTTCAGGTGACTGATCATGTACAGAGCACGTGAATAATCATGAAGTGATCACGTGGCTATCCTGCATTGATCACGTGGATATCATGCACTGATCACGTGGCTGATCACACATGTATCACGTGACTGATCATGCACTGATCACGTGGCTAACATGCACTGATCACGTGGCTATCATGCACTGATCACGTGGCTATCATGCTCTGCTCACGTGGCTGATCATGCAACGATCACGTAGCAACCATGTACTGGTCTCGTGACTGATCATGCACTGATCACTTAATTGATCCTGCACTGATCACGTGGCTCATCACGCACTGATCCGGTGGCTGTTCACACACGTATCACGTGACCGATCAATTAAAGATCACGTGACTAATCATGAAATGATCACGTGGCTATCCTGCACTGATCACGTGGATATCATGCACTGATCACGTGAACCATCACACACGTATCACGTGACTGATCTTGCACTGATCACGTGGCTATCATGCACTGATCACGTGGCTATCATTCACTGATATCATGCACTGGTCACGTGGCTGATCACACACGTATCACGTGACTGATCATACACTGATCACGTGGCTATCATGCACAGATCACGTGGCTTATCATGCAATGATCACATAGCTAACATGTACTGGTCACGTGACTGATCATGCACTGATCACGTGGCTGATCATGCACTGATCACGTGACTGACCCTGCACTGATCACGTGGCTGATCATGCAGTGATCACGTGGCTATCATGCACTTCTCACGTGGCTGATCATGCAATGTTCACGCAGCAACCATGTACTGGTCACATGACTGATCATGCACTGATCACGTAATTGATCATGCAATGATCACCTGGCTTATCATGCATTGATTATGTGATTCATCATGTGTTGATCATGTTTGCTGTCATACACTGATCATGTGCCTCTGGAGGCAATGAACAAAGAGCTGAGTAGGCAGGAATCAGTAGGCAATAATCATGGAACTCAGCTCTGAGAAATCATGCTGCTCAGCTGGCAATAATCAAGTAGCTGAGCAGGCAGGAATTATGCAGCACAGGTGGCAATTGTCAAGGAGATGACAGGCAGGAATCGTACAGCTCAGCTGGCAATTGTCAAGCAGATGAGCAGACTGTAATCACGAAGCTCAGGAAGCCCGGATCACGTGACTGAGCATGCACTGTTCACGTTGCTGATCACACACCTATCACGTGAATGATCATGCACTGATCACGTGGCTCTCATGCACAGATCACGTGATTGGGCATGCACTGATCACGTAATTGTCATGCACTGCTCACGTGGCTATCATGCACTGATGACGTGGCTGATCATGCACTGATCATGTGACTGATCATGCACTGATCATGTAGCTATCTTGCACTGGTCACTTGGCTGATCATACATTCATCACGGAACTGATCGTGCACTGATCACTTGGATATCATGCACTGATCACGTGACTGATCATGCACTGATCACGTGACTGATCATGCACTGATCACGTGACTGATCATGCACTGATCACGTGGCTATCATGCACTGATCACTTGGCTGGTCATACACTGATTACGCAGCTACCATGTACTGGTCACGTGACTGATCATGCACTGATGACGTAATTGATCATGCACTGATCACGTGGCTATCATGCACTGATCACATGGCTGGTCATACACTGATCACGTGCCTGGTCATGCACAGATTATGTGACTGATCATGCACTAATCACGTCACTGATCATGCACTGATCACGTGGCTATCATGCACTACTCACGTGGCTGATCATGCAAAGATTCACGTAGCTACCATGTACCGGTCACGTGACTGATCATTCACCCATCACGTGACTGATCATGCACTGATCACGTGGCTATCATGCACTGTTCACGTGGCTGATCATACACTGATCACCTGCCTGGTCATGCACAGATCACGTTACTAATCATGCACTCATCACGTAGCAGTGATTCACTTATCACCTGGCTGATTATGCACTGATCACGTGGCTATCATGCAATGATCACGTTGCTGATCATGCACTGATCACGTGGCTGATCATGCACTGATACCGTGAGTGAGCATGGACTGATCACATGACTATCATGTAGTGATCACGTGACTTAATGGCGCTGACCATGTGACTGATCATGCGTTGAGCATGTTTGCTATCATACACTGATCATGTGCCTCTGGAGGCAATAAACAAAGAGCTGAGTTGGCACGAATCAAACAGTCAGCAGGCAATAATCATGGAACTCAGGTGTGAGGAATCATGCTGCTCAGCTGGCAATAATCAAGCAGCTGAGCAGGCAGGAATTACACAGCACAGCTGGCAATTGTCAAGCAGATGACAGGCAGGAATCGTTCAGCTCAGCTGGCAATTGTCAAGCAGATGAGCACACAGTAATCACGCAGCTCAGCAGGCCCTGATCACGTGACTGAACATGAACTGTTCACCTGGCTGATCATACACTGATCACGTGACTGATCATGCACTGATCACGTGGCTAATCATGCACTGATCACGTGGCTGATAATGCACTGCTCACGTGGCTAATCATGCAATGATCACGCAGCTACCCTGTACTGGTCACAGGGGTGATTTTGCACTGATCACGTGACTGATCATGCTCTGATCACGTGGCTATCATGCACTACTCACGTGGCTGATCATGCAATGATCATGTAGCTACCATGTACCGTCACGTGACTGATCATACACCCATCAGGTGACTGATCATGCACTGATCACGTGGCTATCATGCACTGTTCACGTGGCTGATGATACACTGATCACCTGCCTGGTCATGCACAGATCACGTGAGTAATCATGAACTGATTACGTAGCTATCATGCACTGATAACCTGGCTGATCATGCACTGATCACGTGGCTATCATGCACTGATCACGTGGCTGATCATGCACTGATACCGTGACTGAGCATGCACTGATCACATGACTATCATGTACTGATCACGTGACTTAATGGTGCTGATCACGTGACTGATCATGCGCTGATCATGTTTGCTATCATACACTGATCATGTGCCTCTGGAGGCAATGAACATAGAGCTGAGTAGGCAGGAATCAGCCAGCAGGCTATAATCATGGAACTCAGGTGTGAGGAATCATGCTGCTCAGCTGGCAATAATCAAGCAGCTGAGCAGGCAGGAATTATGCAGCACAGCTGGCAATTGTCAAGCAGATGAGCAGACAGTAATCACGCAGCTCAGCACGCCCTGACCACGTGACTGAGCATGCACTGTTCACGTGGCTGATCGTATACTTATCACGTGATTGATCATGCACTGATCACTTGTATATCATGGAGTGATCACGTGGCTGATCATACAGTGTTCACGTGTCTGACCATGCACTGATAAGGTGACTTATCATACACTGATCACGTAACTGATCATGCACTGATCACGTGGCTATCATGCACTGATCACGTGGATATCATGCACTGATATCATGCACTGGTCACGTGGCTGATCAAACACGTATCACGTGACTGATCATGCACTGATCACGTAGCTATCATGCAATGCTCACGTGGCTATCATGCACTGATCACGTGGTTGATGATGCACTTATACCGTGACTGAGCATGGACTGATCACATGACTACCATGTAGTGATCACGTGGCTTAATGGCGCTGATTATGTGACTGACCATGCGCTGATCATGTTTGCTACCATACACTGATCATGTGCCTCTGGAGGCAATAAACAAAGAGCTGAGTAGGCACGAATCAAGCAGTCAGCAGGAAATAATCATGGAACTCAGCTGTGAGGAATCATGCTGCTCAGCTGGCAATAATCAAGCAGCTGAGCAGGCAGGAATTACCCAGCACAGCTGGCAATTGTCAAGCAGATGACAGGCAGGAATCGTGCAGCTCAGCTGGCAATTGTCAAGCAGATGAGCAGACAGTAATCACGCAGCTCAGCAGGCCCTGATCACGTGACTGAGCATGAACTGTTCACGTGGCTGATCATACACTGATTACGTGATTGATCATGCACTGATCACTTGGATATCATGCACTGATCACGTGGCTGATCATACACTGTTCATGTGTCTGACCATGCATTGATCACGTGGCTGATCATACACTGCTCACGTAACTGATCATGCACTGATCACGTGGCTATCATGCACTGATCACGTGGCTGAACATGCACTGTTCACGTCGCTGATCACACACCTGTCACGTGACATATCATGCACTGATCACGTGGCACTCATGGACTGATCACGTGACTGATCATACTCTGCTCACGTAACTGATCATGCACACATCACGTGGCTATCATGCACTGCTCACGTGGCTCGTCATGGAATAATCACGTAGCTACCAAATACTGGTCACCTGACTGATCATGCACAGATCATGTAAATGATCATGCACTGTTCACGTGACTGATCATGTAGTGATCACATGACTGATCATGCACTGATCACGTGGCTATCATGCTCTGCTCACGTGGCTGATCATGCAACGATCACGTAGCAACCATGTACTGGTCACGTGACTGATCATTCACAGTTCAAGTAATTGATCCTGCACTGATCACGTGGCTCATCATGCACTGATCACGTGGCTGATCACACATGTATCACGTGACTGATCATGCACTGATCACGTGGCTCTCATGCACTGCTCACGTGGCTGATCATGCAGTGATCACGCAGCTACCATATACTGGTCACATGACTGATCATGCACTGATCACGTAATTGATCATGCACTGATCACCAGGCTTATCATGAATTCATCATGTGACTGATCATGTGCTGATCATGTTTGCTGTCACACACTGATCATGTGCATCTGGAGGCAATGAACAAAGAGCTGAGTAGGCAGGAATCAGTGAGCAGGCTATAATCATGGAACTCAGCTCTGAGAAATCATGCTGCTCAGCTGGCAATAATCAAGTAGATGAGCAGGCAGGGATTACGCATCACAGGTGGCAATTGTCAAGGAGATGACAGGCAGGAATCGTGCAGCTCAGCTGGAAATTGTCAATCAGATGAGCAGACAGTAATCACGCACCTCAGCAGGCCACGATCACGAGACTGAGCATGCACTGTTCACATCGCTGATCACACACCTATCACGTGAATGATCATGCACTGATCACGTGGCTCTCATGCACTGATCAGGTGATTGCGCATGCACGGATCACGTAATTGTATGCACTGCTCACGTGGCTATCATGCACTGATCACGTGGCTGATCATGCACTGATCATGTGACTGATCATGCACTGATCACGTAGCTATCTTGCACTGATCACGTGGCTGATCATACACTCATCACGGGACTGATCGTGCACTGAATACGGCGCTATCATGCATTGACTACATGACTCCACATGCACTGATCAGGTGGATGATCATGCACTGATCACGTGACTAACCATGCACTGATCACATGACTGATTATGCAGTGATCACGTGGCTGATCATGCACTGATCACGTGGCTATCATGCACTGCTCACGTGGCTGATCATGCAATGATCACGTAGCTACCATGTATTGGTCACGTGACTGATCATGCACTGTTCACGTGGCTGATCATGCAGTGATCACGTGACTGATCATGCACTGTTCACCGGATTCATCATGCACTGACCACGTGGATATCATGCAATGATCACGTGTTTGATCATACACTGTTCACGTGTCTGACCATGCACTGCTCACGTGGCTGATCATACACTGTTCACGTAACTGATCATGCACTGATCACGTGGATATCATGCACTGATCACGTGACTGAACATGCACTGTTCACGTGGCTTACCACACACCTGTCACGTGACTGATCATGCACTGATCACGTGGCACTCATGCACTGATCACATGGCTGATCATACTCTGCTCACGTATCTGATCATGCACACATCACTTGGCTATCATGCACTACTCACGTGGCTGATCATGCAATGATCATGTAGCTACCATGTACCGGTCACGTGACTGACCATACACCCATCAGGCGACTGATCATGCACTGATCACGTGGCTATCATGCACTGATCACTAGACTCATCATGCACTGATCACGTCTATATCAGGCACTGATCACATGACTGCCCATGCACTGATCACGTGGATGTTCATACACTGATCATGTGACAGATCATGCAGTGATCACGTGGCGATCATGCACTGATCAAGTGGCTGATCATAGTCTGCTCCCGAAACTGATCATGCACTGATCACGTGGCTATCATGCACTGCTCACGTGGCTGATCATGCAATGATCACGTGGCTCCCATGTACTGGTCACCTGAGTGATCATGCACCTATCACATAATTGATCATGCACTGATCAGGTGACTTATCATGCACTGTTCACGTGACTGATCATGCACTGATCACGTGACTGATCATGCACTGATCTCGTGGCTATCATGCGCGGCTCACGTGGCTGATCATGCAATGATCACCTAGCTACCATGTACTGGTCACGTGACTGATCATGCACTGATCACGTAATTGATCATGCACTGATCATGTGGCTGATCATGCACTGATCACGTGGCTGATCATACACTGGTCACGTGACTGATCATGCACTGATCACGTGACGGATCATGCACTGATCATGGGACTGATCATGCACTGATCACTTGGCTGGTCATACACTGATCACGTGACTGATCATGCACTGATCACGTTGCTGATCATTCACTGATCACGTGGGAATAATGCACTGCTCACGTGGCTTATCATGCAATGATCACGCAGCTACCCTGTACTGGTCACATGGCTGATTTTGCACTGATCACGTGACTGATCATGCACTGATCACGTGGCTATCATGCATTACTCACGTGGCTGATCATGCAATGATCATGTAGCTACCATGTACCGGTCACGTGACTGATCATACACCCATCAGGTGACTGATCATGCACTGATCACGTGGCTATCATGCACTGTTCACGTGGCTGATCATACACTGATCACCTGCCTGGTCATGCACAGATCACGTGACTAATCATGAACTGATTACGTAGCTATCATGCACTGATCACCTGACTGATCATGCACTGATCACGTGGCTATCATGCAATGATCACGTGGCTATCATGCACTGTTCACGTGGCTGATCATACAGTGATCACCTGCCTGGTCATGCACAGATCACGTGACTAATCATGAACTGATTACGTAGCTATCATGCACTGATCACCTGGCTGATCATGCACTGATTACGTGGCTATCATGCACTGATCACGTGGCTATCATGCACTGATCACGTGGCTATCCTGTATTGATCACGTGGATATCATGCACTGATCACGTGGCTGATCACACACGTATCACATGACTGATCATGTACAGATCACGTGACTAATCATGAAGTGATCACGTGGCTATCCTGTACTGATCACGTGAACATCATGCACTGATCACGTGGCTGATCACACACGTATCACGTGACTGATCATGCACTGATCACGTGGCTATCATGCACTGATCACGTGGCTGATTATGCAATGATCACGTAATTGATCATTCACTGATCACGTGGCTGATCATGCACTGATACCGTGACGGATCATGCACTGATCATGTGACTGATCATGCGCTCATCATGTTTGCTATCATACACTGATGAAGTGCCTCTGGAGGCAATATACAAAGAGCAGAGTAGGCACGAATCATATAGTCAGCAGGCAATAATCATTGAACTCAGGTGTGAGGAATCATGCTGCTCAGCTGGCAATAATCAAGCAGCTGAGCAGGCAGGAATTACGCAGCACAGCTGGCAATTGTCAAGCAGATGACAGGCAGGAATCGTGCAGCTCAGCTGGCAATTGTCAAGCAGATGAGCAGACAGTAATCACGCAGCTCAGCTGGCAATTGACATGCAGATGAGCAGACAGTAATCACGCAGCTCAGCAGGCCCTGATCACGTGACTCTGCAGGCACTGATCACGTGGCTGATCAAGTCCAGATCACGTGACTGAGCATGCACTGATCACGTGGCTATCATGCACTGATGACGTGACTGCGCATGCACTGATGACGTGGCTGTTCGGGCACTGATCACGTGTTTATCAGGCAGTGATCAGTGACTGACAGGCGCTGATCATGGGACTGTGCACGCACTGATCACGTGGCTATCATGCACTGATCACGTGACTGCGCATGCACTGATGACGTGGCTGTTCGGGCACTGATCACGTGTTTATCAGGCAGTGATCAGTGACTGACAGGCGCTGATCAGGGGACTGTGCACGCACTGATCAGGTGGCTGATCAGGAACTGACCACCTGACCGTGCATGCAGTGATCACGTGGGTGGTCGTTCACTGATCACGTGATTATCATACGGTGATCACGTGACTGAGAGGCGCTGATCACGTGACTGTGCCGTCAGTGATCACGTGGCTGAGCAGGCACTGATATCGTGACTGAGCATGCACTGATCATGTGCCGGGAGCCGGGGAGGCATTCCACTCTGGACAAAGGTCATGAGGAAGGAGGCTCGGCATACGCAAATGCGGGATCGAGCCTCAGGAGTCCACCCAGATGTTCTCGAGCATCTCCCCCCAAAAAAACCGGAGTCTGCCTACTGTATTGCTTTGTGCTCTCACCTCTGATTTCACTGGGGGCTGTCCCCCACCACCATCTCGCTCTCTCTGTCAAAGAGTTAACTTACAGCTCCAATTCATAAAGTTCCTTGTCATTCTTCCCTTTAACTTCCAGCTGAGTCTCCATCTGGAGCGCGGAACCACCAAGCTTACTAATTATGCCTGGGCTGCTAAGACCCACTCGAGAAGGTGTCTAGGTTGAGGCACCTTTCGCTATTCGAGAGGGCGCCTCCGGCCTACGTAAGTGGTGCAAACTTCTTGTCTTGAAGTTTGATTGGTCTTCCGCGTAAACCAAGCTACTCAGTCTCTTTTCTACACCGAATTTTCCTACTGAGCTCTCCTCATACTATTATTCTTGACATCTCTGATTAGCATATAAATAGTCGCCTAGGCCATCTCTCCTTCGAATACCCTGGATCAGTTGGGGCTGGTCCCCGGCAGGTGGCGACCGAACAGGGACCTCAGGAGGCAATACTCAAAGAGCTGAGCAGACACGAACCACGCAATCAGCAGGCAATAAGCATGGAGCTCAGCAGTGACGAATCATGCTGCTCAACTGGCAATAATCAAGCACGTGACCAGGCAGGAATCACGCAGCTCAGCTGGCAATTGTCAAGCAGATGAGCCGACAGGAATCACGCAGCTCAGCTGGCAATTGTCATGCAGATGAGCCGGCAGGAATCACGCAGCTCAGCAGGCCCTGATCACGTGACTCTGCAGGCACTGATCACGTGGCTGATCAAGTCCAGATCACGTGACTGAGCATGCACTGATCACGTGGCTATCATGCACTGATGACGTGACTGCGCATGCACTGATGACGTGGCTGTTCGGGCACTGATCACGTGTTTATCAGGCAGTGATCAGTGACTGACAGGCGCTGATCATGGGACTGTGCACGCACTGATCACGTGGCTATCATGCACTGATCACGTGACTGCGCATGCACTGATGACGTGGCTGTTCGGGCACTGATCACGTGTTTATCAGGCAGTGATCAGTGACTGACAGGCGCTGATCAGGGGACTGTGCACGCACTGATCAGGTGGCTGATCAGGAACTGACCACCTGACCGTGCATGCAGTGATCACGTGGGTGGTCGTTCACTGATCACGTGATTATCATACGGTGATCACGTGACTGAGAGGCGCTGATCACGTGACTGTGCCGTCAGTGATCACGTGGCTGAGCAGGCACTGATATCGTGACTGAGCATGCACTGATCATGTGCCGGGAGCCGGGGAGGCATTCCACTCTGGACAAAGGTCATGAGGAAGGAGGCTCGGCATACGCAAATGCGGGATCGAGCCTCAGGAGTCCACCCAGATGTTCTCGAGCATCTCCCCCCCAAAAAAAAACCGGAGTCTGCCTACTGTATTGCTTTGTGCTCTCACCTCTGATTTCACTGGGGGCTGTCCCCCACCACCATCTCGCTCTCTCTGTCAAAGAGTTAACTTACAGCTCCAATTCATAAAGTTCCTTGTCATTCTTCCCTTTAACTTCCAGCTGAGTCTCCATCTGGAGCGCGGAACCCACCACGCTTACTAATTATGCCTGGGCTGCTAAGACCCACTCGAGAAGGTGTCTAGGTTGAGGCACCTTTCGCTATTCGAGAGGGCGCCTCCGGCCTACGTAAGTGGTGCAAACTTCTTGTCTTGAAGTTTGATTGGTCTTCCGCGTAAACCAAGCTACTCAGTCTCTTTTCTACACCGAATTTTCCTACTGAGCTCTCCTCATACTATTATTCTTGACATCTCTGATTAGCATATAAATAGTCGCCTAGGCCATCTCTCCTTCGAATACCCTGGATCAGTTGGGGCTGGTCCCCGGCAGGTGGCGACCGAACAGGGACCTCAGGAGGCAATACTCAAAGAGCTGAGCAGACACGAACCACGCAATCAGCAGGCAATAAGCATGGAGCTCAGCAGTGACGAATCATGCTGCTCAACTGGCAATAATCAAGCACGTGACCAGGCAGGAATCACGCAGCTCAGCTGGCAATTGTCAAGCAGATGAGCCGATAGGAATCACGCAGCTCAGCTGGGAATTGTCATGCAGATGAGCGGGCAGGAATCACGCAGCTCAGCAGGCCCTGATCACGTGACTCTGCAGCCACTGATCACGTGGCTGATCAAGTCCAGATCACGTGACTGAGCATGCACTGATCACGTGGCTATCATGCACTGATGACGTGGCTGATCGGGCACTGATCACGTGGCTCATCATGCACTGATCACGTGTTTATCAGGCAATGATCAGTGACTGACAGGCGCTGATCATGGGACTGTGCACGCACTGATCACGTGGCTATCATGCACTGATCACGTGACTGGGCATGCACTGATGACGTGGCTGTTCGGGCACTGATCACCTGTTTATCAGGCAGTGATCAGTGACTGACAGGCGCTGATCAGGGGACTGTGCACCACTGATCAGGTGGCTGATCAGGAACTGACCACCTGACCGAGCATGCAGTGATCACGTGGCTGGTCGTTCACTGATCACGTGTTTATCCTACGGTGATCACGTGACTGAGAGGCGCTGATCACGTGACTGTGCCGTCAGTGATCACGTGGCTGAGCAGGCACTGATATCGTGACTGAGCATGCACTGAATCATGTGCCGGGAGCCGGGGAGGCATTCCACTCTGGACAAAGGTCATGAGGAAGGAGGCTCGGGATACGCAAATGCGGGATCGAGCCTCAGGAGTCCACCCGGATGTTCTCGAGCATCTGCCACCCCAAAAAAACCGGAGTCTGCCTACTGTGTTGCTTTGTGCTCTCACCTCTGATTTCACTTGGGGCTGTCCCCCACCACCATCTCGCTCTCTCTGTCAAAGAGTTAACTTACAGCTCCAATTCATAAAGTTCCTTGTCATTCTTCCCTTTAACTTCCAGCTGAGTCTCCATCTGGAGCGCGGAACCCACCACGCTTACTAATTATGCCTGGGCTGCTAAGACCCACTCGAGAAGGTGTCTAGGGTGAGGCACCTTTCGCTATTCGAGAGGGCGCCTGCGGCCTACGTAAGTGGTGCAAACTTCTTGTCTTGAAGTTTGATTGGTCTTCCGCGTAAACCAAGCTACTCAGTCTCTTTTCTCCACCGAATTTTCCTACTGAGCTCTCCTCATACTATTATTCTTGACATCTCTGATTAGCATATAAATAGTCGCCTAGGCCATCTCTCCTTCGAATACCCTGGATCAGTTGGGGCTGGTCCCCGGCAGGTGGCGACCGAACAGGGACCTCAGGAGGCGATACTCAAAGAGCTGAGCAGACACGAACCACGCAATCAGCAGGCAAAAAGCATGGAGCTCAGCAGTGACGAATCATGCTGCTCAACTGGCAATAATCAACCACGTGACCAGGCAGGAATCACGCAGCTCAGCTGGCAATTGTCAAGCAGATGAGCCGGCAGGAATCACGCAGCTCAGCAGGCCCTGAACACGTGACTCTGCAGGCACTGATCACGTGGCTGATCAAGTCCAGATCACGTGACTGAGCATGCACTGATCACGCGGCTATAATGCACTGATGACGTGACTGCACATGCACTGATGACATGGCTGATCGGGCACTGATCACATGGCTCATCATGCACTGATCACGTGTTTATCAGGCAATGATCAGTGACTGACAGGCGCTGATCATGGGACTGTGCACGCACTGATCACGTGGCTAACATGCACTGATCACGTGACTGCGAATGCACTGATGACGTGGCTGTTCGGGCACTGATCACGTGTTTATCAGGCAGTGATCAGTGACTGACAGGCACTGATCAGGGGACTGTGCACGCACTGATCAGGTGGCTGATCAGGAACTGACCACCTGACCACGCATGCAGTGATCACGTGGCTGGTCGTTCACTGATCACGTGTTTATCCTACGGTGATCACGTGACTGAGAGGCGCTGATCACGTGACTGTACCGTCAGTGATCACGTGGCTGAGCAGGCAATGATATCGTGACTGAGCATGCACTGATCATGTGCCGGGAGCCGGGGAGGCATTCCACTCTGGAAAAAGGTCATGAGGAAGGAGGCTCGGCATACGCAAATGCGGGATGGAGCCACAGGAGTCCACCCGGATGTTCTCGAGCATCTCCCCCCCCAGAAAAAACCGGAGTCTGCCTATTGTATTGCTTTGTGCTCTCACCTCTGATTTCACTGTGGGCTGTCCCCCACCACCATCTCGCTCTCTCTGTCAAAGAGTTAACTTAGAGCTCCAATTCATAAAGTTCCTTGTCATTCTTCCCTTTAACTTCCAGCTGAGTCTCCATCTGGAGCGCGGAACCCACCACGCTTACTAATTATGCCTGGGCTGCTAAGACCCACTCGAGAAGGTGTCTAGGGTGAGGCACCTTTCGCTATTCGAGAGGGCGCCTGCGGCCTACGTAAGTGGTGCAAACGTCTTGTCTTGAAGTTTGATTGGTCTTCCGCGTAAACCAAGCTACTCAGTCTCTTTTCTCCACCGAATTTTCCTACTGAGCTCTCCTCATACTATTATTCTTGACATCTCTGATTAGCATATAAAGAGTCGCCTAGGCCATCTCTCCTTCGAATACCCTGGATCAGTTGGGGCTGGTCCCCGGCAGGTGGCGACCGAACAGGGACCTCAGGAGGCGATACTCAAAGAGCTGAGCAGACATGAACCACGCAATCAGCAGGCAATAAGCATGGAGCTCAGCAGTGACGAATCATGCTGCTCAACTGGCAATAATCAAGCACGTGACCAGGCAGGAATCACGCAGCTCAGCTGGCAATTGTCAAGCAGATGAGCCCACAGGAATCACGCAGCTCAGCTGGCAATTGTCATGCAGATCAGCCGGCAGGAATCACGCAGCTCAGCAGGCCCTGATCACGTGACTCTGCAGGCACTGATCACGTGGCTGATCAAATCCAGATCACGTGACTGAGCATGCACTGATCACGTGGCTATCATGCACTGATGACGTGACTGCGCATGCACTGATGACGTGGCTGATCGGGCACTGATCACATGGCTCATCATGCACTGATCACGTGTTTATCAGGCAATGATCAGTGACTGACAGGCGCTGATCATGGGACTGTGCACGCACTGATCACGTGGCTATCATGCACTGATCACGTGACTGCGCATGCACTGATGACGTGGCTGTTCGGGCACTGATCACGTGTTTATCAGGCAGTGATCAGTGACTGACAGGCGCTGATCAGGGGACTGTGCACGCACTGATCAGGTGGCTTATCAGGAACTGACCACCTGACCGTGCATGCAGTGATCACGTGGCTGGTCGTTCACTGATCACGTGATTATCATACGGTGATCACGTGACTGAGAGGCGCTGATCACGTGACTGTGCCGTCAGTGATCACGTGGCTGAACAGGCACTGATATCGTGACTGAGCATGCACTGATCCTGTGCCGGGAGCCGGGGAGGCATTCCACTCTGGACAAAGGTCATGAGGAAGGAGGCTCGGCATACGCAAATGTGGGATCGAGCCTCAGGAGTCCACCCAGATGTTCTCGAGCATCTTCCCCCCCCAAAAAAACCGTAGTCTGCCTACTGTATTGCTTTGTGCTCTCACCTCTGATTTCACTGGGGGCTGTCCCCCACCACCATCTCGCTCTCTCTGTCAAAGAGTTAACTTACAGCTCCAATTCATAAAGTTCCTTGTCATTCTTCCCTTTAACTTCCAGCTGAGTCTCCATCTGGAGCGCGGAACCCACCACGCTTACTAATTATGCCTTGGCTGCTAAGACCCACTCGAGAAGGTGTCTAGGGTGAGGCACCTTTCACTATTCGAGAGGGCGCCTGCGGCCTACGTAAGTGGTGCAAACTTCTTGTCTTGAAGTTTGATTGGTCTTCCGCGTAAACCAAGCTACTCAGTCTCTTTTCTCCACCGAATTTTCCTACTGAGCTCTCCTCATACTATTATTCTTGACATCTCTGATTAGCATATAAATAGTCGCCTAGGCCATCTCTCCTTCGAATACCCTGGATCAGTTGGGGCTGGTCCCCGGCAGGTGGCGACCGAACAGGGACCTCAGGAGGCGATACTCAAAGAGCTGAGCAGACACGAACCACGCAATCAGCAGGCAATAAGCATGGAGCTCAGCAGTGACGAATCATGCTGCTCAACTGGCAATAATCAAGCACGTGACCAGGCAGGAATCACGCAGCTCAGCTGGCAATTGTCAAGCAGATGAGCCGACAGGAATCACGCAGCTCAGCTGGCAATTGTCATGCAGATGAGCCGGCAGGAATCACGCAGCTCAGCAGGCCCTGATCACGTGACTCTGCAGGCACTGATCACGTGGCTGATCAAGTCCAGATCACGTGACTGAGCATGCACTGATCACGTGGCTATCATGCACTGATGACGTGACTGCACATGCACTGATGACGTGGCTGATCGGGCACTGATCACATGGCTCATCATGCACTGATCACGTGTTTATCAGGCAATGATCAGTGACTGACAGTCGCTGATCATGGGACTGTGCACGCACTGATCACGTGGCTATCATGCACTGATCACGTGACTGCGCATGCACTGATGACGTGGCTGTTCGGGCACTGATCACGTGTTTATCAGGCAGTGATCAGTGACTGACAGGCGCTGATCAGGGGACTGTGCACGCACTGATCAGGTGGCTGATCAGGAACTGACCACCTGACCGCGCATGCAGTGATCACGTGGCTGGTCGATCACTGATCACGTGTTTATCATACGGTGATCACGTGACTGAGAGGCGCTGATCACGTGAATGTGCCGTCAGTGATCACGTGGCTGAGCAGGCACTGATATCGTGACTGAGCATGCACTGATCATGTGCCGGGAGCCGGGGAGGCATTCCACTCTGGACAAAGGTCATGAGGAAGGAGGCTCGGCATACGCAAATGCGGGATCGAGCCTCAGGAGTCCACCCGGATATTCTCGAGCATCTCCCCCAAAAAAACCGGAGTCTGCCTTCTCTATTGCTTAGTGCTCACACCTCTGATTTCACTGGGGGCTGTCCCCCACCACCATCTCGCTCTCTCTGTCAAAGAGTTAACTTAGAGCTCCAATTCATAAAGTTCCTTGTCATTCTTCCCTTTAACTTCCAGCTGAGTCTCCATCTGGAGCGCGGAACCCACCACGCTTACTAATTATGCCTGGGCTGCTAAGACCCACTCGAGAAGGTGTCTAGGGTGAGGCACCTTTCGCTATTCGAGAGGGCGCCTGCGGCCTACGTAAGTGGTGCAAACTTCTTGTCTTGAAGTTTGATTGGTCTTCCGCGTAAACCAAGCTACTCAGTCTCTTTTCTCCACCGAATTTTCCTACTGAGCTCTCCTCATACTATTATTCTTGACATCTCTGATTAGCATATAAAGAGTCGCCTAGGCCATCTCTCCTTCGAATACCCTGGATCAGTTGGGGCTGGTCCCCGGCAGGTGGCGACCGAACAGGGACCTCAGGAGGCGATACTCAAAGAGCTGAGCAGACACGAACCACGCAATCAGCAGGCAATAAGCATGGAGCTCAGCAGTAACGAATCATGCTGCTCAACTGGCAATAATCAAGCACGTGACCAGGCAGGAATCACGCAGCTCAGCTGGCAATTGTCAAGCAGATGAGCCGACAGGAATCACGCAGCTCAGCTGGCAATTGTCATGCAGATGAGCCGGCAGGAATCACGCAGCTCAGCAGGCCCTGATCACGTGACTCTGCAGGCACTGATCACGTGGCTGATCAAATCCAGATCACGTGACTGAGCATGCACTGATCACGTGGCTATCATGCACTGATGACGTGACTGCGCATGCACTGATGACGTGGCTGATCGGGCACTGATCACATGGCTCATCATGCACTGATCACGTGTTTATCAGGCAATGATCAGTGACTGACAGGCGCTGATCATGGGACTGTGCACGCACTGATCACGTGGCTATCATGCACTGATCACGTGACTGCGCATGCACTGATGACGTGGCTGTTCGGGCACTGATCACGTGTTTATCAGGCAGTGATCAGTGACTGACAGGCGCTGATCAGGGGACTGTGCACGCACTGATCAGGTGGCTTATCAGGAACTGACCACCTGACCGTGCATGCAGTGATCACGTGGCTGGTCGTTCACTGATCACGTGTTTATCATAGGGTGATCACGTGACTGAGAGGCGCTGATCACGTGACTGTGCCGTCAGTGATCACGTGGCTGAGCAGGCACTGATATCGTGACTGAGCATGCACTGATCATGTGCCGGGAGCCGGGGAGGCATTCCACTCTGGACAAAGGTCATGAGGAAGGAGGCTCGGCATACGCAAATGCGGGATCGAGCCTCAGGAGTCCACCCGGATGTTCTCGAGCATCTTCCCCCCCAAAAAAACCGGAGTCTGCCTACTGTATTGCTTTGTGCTCTCACCTCTGATTTCACTGGGGGCTGTCCCCCACCACCATCTCGCTCTCTCTGTCAAAGAGTTAACTTACAGCTCCAATTCATAAAGTTCCTTGTCATTCTTCCCTTTAACTTCCAGCTGAGTCTCCATCTGGAGCGCGGAACCCACCACGCTTACTAATTATGCCTGGGCTGTTAAGACCCACTCGAGAAGGTGTCTAGGGTGAGGCACCTTTCACTATTCGAGAGGGCGCCTGCGGCCTACGTAAGTGGTGCAAACTTCTTGTCTTGAAGTTTGATTGGTCTTCCGCGTAAACCAAGCTACTCAGTCTCTTTTCTCCACCGAATTTTCCTACTGAGCTCTCCTCATACTATTATTCTTGACATCTCTGATTAGCATATAAATAGTCGCCTAGGCCATCTCTCCTTCGAATACCCTGGATCAGTTGGGGCTGGTCCCCGGCAGGTGGCGACCGAACAGGGACCTCAGGAGGCAATACTCAAAGAGCTGAGCAGACACGAACCACGCAATCAGCAGGCAATAAGCATGGAGCTCAGCAGTGACGAATCATGCTGCTCAACTGGCAATAATCAAGCACGTGACCAGGCAGGAATCACGCAGCTCAGCTGGCAATTGTCAAGCAGATGAGCCGGCAGGAATCACGCAGCTCAGCAGGCCCTGATCACGTGACTCTGCAGGCACTGATCACGTGGCTGATCAAGTCCAGATCACGTGACTGAGCATGCACTGATCACGTGGCTATCATGCACTGATGACGTGACTGCGCATGCACTGATGACGTGGCTGATCGGGCACTGATCACATGGCTCATCATTCACTGATCACGTGTTTATCAGGCAATGATCAGTGACTGACAGGCGCTGATCATGGGACTGTGCACGCACTGATCACGTGGCTATCATGCACTGATCACGTGACTGCGCATGCACTGATGACGTGGCTGTTCGGGCACTGATCACGTGTTTATCAGGCAGTGATCAGTGACTGACAGGCGCTGATCAGGGGACCGTGCACGCACTGATCAGGTGGATGATCAGGAACTGACCACCTGACCGTGCATGCAGTGATCACGTGGCTGGTCGTTCACTGATCACGTGATTATCATACGGTGATCACGTGACTGAGAGGCGCTGATCACGTGACTGTGGCGTCAGTGATCACGTGGCTGAGCAGGCACTGATATCGTGACTGAGCATGCACTGATCATGTGCCGGGAGCCGGGGAGGCATTCCACTCTGGACAAAGGTCATGAGGAAGGAGGATCGGCATACGCAAATGCGGGATCGAGCCTCAGGAGTCCACCCGGATATTCTCGAGCATCTCCCCCCAAAAAAACCGGAGTCTGCCTACTGTATTGCTTTGTGCTCTCACCTCTGATTTCACTGGGGGCTGTCCCCCACCACCATCTCGCTCTCTCTGTCAAAGTGTTAACTTAGAGCTCCAATTCATAAAGTTCCTTGTCATTCTTCCCTTTAACTTCCAGCTGAGTCTCCATCTGGAGCGCGGAACCCACCACGCTTACTAATTATGCCTGGGCTGCTAAGACCCACTCGAGAAGGTGTCTAGGGTGAGGCACCTTTCGCTATTCGAGAGGGCGCCTGCGGCCTACGTAAGTGGTGCAAACTTCTTGTCTTGAAGTTTGATTGGTCTTCCGCGTAAACCAAGCTACTCAGTCTCTTTTCTCCACCGAATTTTCCTACTGAGCTCTCCTCATACTATTATTCTTGACATCTCTGATTAGCATATAAATAGTCGCCTAGGCCATCTCTCCTTCGAATACCCTGGATCAGTTGGGGCTGGTCCCCGGCAGGTGGCGACCGAAAAGGGACCTCAGGAGGCGATACTCAAAGAGCTGAGCAGACACGAACCACGCAATCAGCAGGCAATAAGCATGGAGCTCAGCAGTGACGAATCATGCTGCTCAACTGGCAATAATCAAGCACGTGACCAGGCAGGAATCACGCAGCTCAGCTGGCAATTGTCAAGCAGATGAGCCGGCAGGAATCACCCAGCTCAGCAGGCCCTGATCACGTGACTCTGCAGGCACTGATCACGTGGCTGATCAAGTCCAGATCACGTGACTGAGCATGCACTGATCACGTGGCTATCATGCACTGATGACGTGACTGCGCATGCACTGATGACGTGGCTGATCGGGCACTGATCACATGGCTCATCATGCACTGATCACGTGTTTATCAGGCAATGATCAGTGACTGACAGGCGCTGATCATGGGACTGTGCACGCACTGATCACGTGGCTATCATGCACTGATCACGTGACTGCGCATGCACTGATGACGTGGCTGTTCGGGCACTGATCACGTATTTATCAGGCAGTGATCAGTGACTGACAGGCGCTGATCAGGGGACTGTGCACGCACTGATCAGGTGGCTGATCAGGAACTGACCACCTGACCGCGCATGCAGTGATCACGTGGCTGGTCGTTCACTGATCACGTGTTTATCCTACGGTGATCACGTGACTGAGAGGCGCTGATCACGTGACTGTACCGTCAGTGATCACGTGGCTGAGCAGGCACTGATATCGTGACTGAGCATGCACTGATCATGTGCCGGGAGCCGGGGAGGCATTCCACTCTGGAAAAAGGTCATGAGGAAGGAGGCTCGGCATACGCAAATGCGGGATCGAGCCTCAGGAGTCCACCCGGATATTTTCGAGCATCTCCCCCCAAAAAAACCGGAGTCTGCCTTCTGTATTGCTTTGTGCTCTCACCTCTGATTTCACTGGGGGCTGTCCCCCACCACCATCTCGCTCTCTCTGTCAAAGAGTTAACTTACAGCTCCAATTCATAAAGTTCCTTGTCATTCTTCCCTTTAACTTCCAGCTGAGTCTCCATCTGGAGCACGGAACCCACCACGCTTACTAATTATGCCTGGGCTGCTAAGACCCACTCGAGAAGGTGTCTAGGGTGAGGCACCTTTCGCTATTCGAGAGGGCGCCTGCGGCCCACGTAAGTGGTGCAAACTTCTTGTCTTGAAGTTTGATTGGTCTTCCGCGTAAACCAAGCTACTCAGTCTCTTTTCTCCACCGAATTTTCCTACTGAGCTCTCCTCATACTATTATTCTTGACATCTCTGATTAGCATATAAAGAGTCGCCTAGGCCATCTCTCCTTCGAATACCCTGGATCAGTTGGGGCTGGTCCCCGGCAGGTGGCGACCGAACAGGGACCTCAGGAGGCAATACTCAAAGAGCTGAGCAGACACGAACCACGCAATCAGCAGGCAATAAGCATGGAGCTCAGCAGTGACGAATCATGCTGCTCAACTGGCAATAATCAAGCACGTGACCAGGCAGGAATCACGCAGCTCAGCTGGCAATTGTCAAGCAGATGAGCCGACAGGAATCACGCAGCTCAGCTGGCAATTGTCATGCAGATGAGCCGGCAGGAATGACGCAGCTCAGCAGGCCCTGATCACGTGACTCTGCAGGCACTGATCACGTGGCTGATCATGCACTGATCACGTGACTGAGCATGCACTGATGACGTGGCTATCATGCACTGATGACGTGACTGCGAATGCACTGATGAGGTGGCTGATCGGGCACTGATCACGTGTTTATCAGGCAGTGATCAGTGACTGACAGGCACTGATCAGGGGACTGTGCACGCACTGATCAGGTGGCTGATCAGGAACTGACCACCTGACCACGCATGCAGTGATCACGTGGTTGGTCGTTCACTGATCACGTGTTTATCATACGGTGAGCACGTGACTGAGAGGCGCTGATCACGTGACTGTGCCGTCAGTGATCACGTGGCTGAGCAGGCACTGATATCGTGACTGAACATGCACTGATCATGTGCCGGGAGCCGGGGAGGCCTTCCGCTCTGGACAAAGGTCATGAGGAAGGAGGCTCGGCATACGCAAATGCGGGATGGAGCCTCAGGAGTCCACCCGGATGTTCTCGAGCATCTCCCCCCAAAAAAACCGGAGTCTGCCTACTGTATTGCTTTGTGCTCTCACCTCTGATTTCACTGGGGGCTGTCCCCCACCACCATCTCGCTCTCTCTGTCAAAGAGTTAACTTACAGCTCCAATTCATAAAGTTCCTTGTCATTCTTCCCTTTAACTTCCAGCTGAGTCTCCATCTGGAGCGCGGAACCCACCACGCTTACTAATTATGCCTGGGCTGCTAAGACCCACTCGAGAAGGTGTCTAGGGTGAGGCACCTTTCGCTATTCGAGAGGGCGCCTGCGGCCTACGTAAGTGGTGCAAACTTCTTGTCTTGAAGTTTGATTGGTCTTCCGGGTAAACCAAGCTACTCAGTCTCTTTTCTCCACCGAATTTTCCTACTGAGCTCTCCTCATACTATTATTCTTGACATCTCTGATTAGCATATAAATAGTCGCCTAGGCCATCTCTCCTTCGAATACCCTGGATCAGTTGGGGCTGGTCCCCGGCAGGTGGCGACCGAACAGGGACCTCAGGAGGCAATACTCAAAGAGCTGAGCAGACACGAACCACGCAATCAGCAGGCAATAAGCATGGAGCTCAGCAGTGACGAATCATGCTGCTCAACTGGCAATAATCAAGCACGTGACCAGGCAGGAATCACGCAGCTCAGCTGGCAATTGTCAAGCAGATGAGCCGGCAGGAATCACGCAGCTCAGCAGGCCCTGATCACGTGACTCTGCAGGCACTGATCACGTGGCTGATCAAGTCCAGATCACGTGACTGAGCATGCACTGATCACGTGGCTATCATGCACTGATGACGTGACTGCGCATGCACTGATGAATTGGCTGATCGGGCACTGATCACATGGCTCATCATGCACTGATCACGTGTTTATCAGGCAATGATCAGTGACTGACAGGCGCTGATCATGGGACTGTGCACGCACTGATCACGTGGCTATCATGCACTGATCACGTGACTGCGCATGCACTGATGACGTGGCTGTTCGGGCACTGATCACGTGTTTATCAGGCAGTGATCAGTGACTGACAGGCACTGATCAGGGGACTGTGCACGCACTGATCAGGTGGCTTATCAGGAGCTGACCACCTGACCACGCATGCAGTGATCACGTGGCTGGTCGTTCACTGATCACGTGTTTATCATACGGTGATCACGTGACTGAGAGGCGCTGATCACGTGACAGTGCCGTCAGTGATCACGTGGCTGAGCAGGCACTGATATCGTGACTGAGCATGCACTGATCATGTCCCGGGAGCCGGGGAGGCATTCCACTCTGGACAAAGGTCATGAGGAAGGAGGCTCGGCATATGCAAATGCGGGATGGAGCCTCAGGAGTCCACCCAGATGTTCTCGAGCATCTCCCCCAAAAAAACCGGAGTCTGCCTAGTCTATTGCTTTGTGCTCTCACCTCTGATTTCACTGGGGGCTGTCCCCCACCACCATCTCGCTCTCTCTGTCAAAGAGTTAACTTACAGCTCCAATTCATAAAGTTCCTTGTCATTCTTCCCTTTAACTTCCAGCTGAGTCTCCATCTGGAGCGCGGAACCCACCACGCTTACTAATTATGCCTGGGCTGCTAAGACCCACTCGAGAAGGTGTCTAGGGTGAGGCACCTTTCGCTATTCGAGAGGGCGCCTGCGGCCAACGTAAGTGGTGCAAACTTCTTGTCTTGAAGTTTGATTGGTCTTCCGCGTAAACCAAGCTACTCAGTCTCTTTTCTCCACCGAATTTTCCTACTGAGCTCTCCTCATACTATTATTCTTGACATCTCTGATTAGCATATAAATAGTCGCCTAGGCCATCTCTCCTTCGAATACCCTGGATCAGTTGGGGCTGGTCCCCGGCAGGTGGCGACCGAACAGGGACCTCAGGAGGCAATACTCAAAGAGCTGAGCAGACACGAACCACGCAATCAGCAGGCAATAAGCATGGAGCTCAGCAGTGACGAATCATGCTGCTCAACTGGCAATAATCAAGCACGTGACCAGGCAGGAATCACGCAGCTCAGCTGGCAATTGTCAAGCAGATGAGCCGGCAGGAATCACGCAGCTCAGCAGGCCCTGATCACGTGACTCTGCAGGCACTGATCACGTGGCTGATCAAGTCCAGATCACGTGACTGAGCATGCACTGATCACGTGGCTATCATGCACTGATGACGTGACTGCGCATGCACTGATGACGTGGCTGATCGGGCACTGATCACATGGCTCATCATGCACTGATCAGGTGTTTATCAGGCAATGATCAGTGACTGACAGGCGCTGATCATGGGACTGTGCACGCACTGCTCACGTGGCTATCATGCACTGATCACGTGACTGCGCATGCACTGATGACGTGGCTGTTCGGGCACTGATCACGTATTTATCAGGCAGTGATCAGTGACTGACAGGCACTGATCAGGGGACTGTGCACGCACTGATCAGGTGGCTGATCAGGAACTGACCACCTGACCACGCATGCAGTGATCACGTGGCTGGTCGTTCACTGATCACGTGTTTATCATACGGTGATCACGTGACTGAGAGGCGCTGATCACGTGACTGTACCGTCAGTGATCACGTGGCTGAGCAGGCACTGATATCGTGACTGAGCATGCACTGATCATGTGCCGGGAGCCGGGGAGGCATTCCACTCTGGACAAAGGTCATGAGGAAGGAGGCTCGGCATATGCAAATGCGGGATGGAGCCACAGGAGTCCACCCGGATATTCTCGAGCATCTCCCCCAAAAAAACCGGAGTCTGCCTACTGTATTGCTTTGTGCTCTCACCTCTGATTTCACTGGGGGCTGTCCCCCACCACCATCTCGCTCTCTCTGTCAAAGAGTTAACTTACAGCTCCAATTCATAAAGTTCCTTGTCATTCTTCCCTTTAACTTCCAGCTGAGTCTCCATCTGGAGCGCGGAACCCACCACGCTTACTAATTATGCCTGGGCTGCTAAGACCCACTCGAGAAGGTGTCTAGGGTGAGGCACCTTTCGCTATTCGAGAGGGCGCCTGCGGCCTACGTAAGTGGTGCAAACTTCTTGTCTTGAAGTTTGATTGGTCTTCCGCGTAAACCAAGCTACTCAGTCTCTTTTCTCCACCGAATTTTCCTACTGAGCTCTCCTCATACTATTATTCTTGACATCTCTGATTAGCATATAAATAGTCGCCTAGGCCATCTCTCCTTCGAATACCCTGGATCAGTTGGGGCTGGTCCCCGGCAGGTGGCGACCGAACAGGGACCTCAGGAGGCAATACTCAAAGAGCTGAGCAGACACGAACCACGCAATCAGCAGGCAATAAGCATGGAGCTCAGCAGTGACGAATCATGCTGCTCAACTGGCAATAATCAAGCACGTGACCAGGCAGGAATCACGCAGCTCAGCTGGCAATTGTCATGCAGATGAGCCGGCAGGAATCACGCAGCTCAGCAGGCCCTGATCACGTGACTCTGCAGGCACTGATCACGTGGCTGATCAAGTCCAGATCACGTGACTGAGCATGCACTGATCACGTGGCTATCATGCACTGATGACGTGACTGCGCATGCACTGATGACGTGGCTGATCGGGCACTGATCACATGGCTCATCATTCACTGATCACTTGTTTATCAGGCAATGATCAGTGACTGACAGGCGCTGATCATGGGACTGTGCACGCACTGCTCACGTGGCTATCATGCACTGATCACGTGACTGGGCATGCACTGATGACGTGGCTGTTCGGGCACTGATCACGTATTTATCAGGCAGATATCAGTGACTGACAGGCACTGATCAGGGGACTGTGCACGCACTGATCAGGTGGCTGATCAGGAACTGACCACCTGACCACGCATGCAGTGATCACGTGGCTGGTCGTTCACTGATCACGTGTTTATCATACGGTGATCACGTGACTGAGAGGCGCTGATCACGTGACTGTGCCTTCAGTGATCACGTGGCTGAGCAGGCACTGATATCGTGACTGAGCATGCACTGATCATGTGCCGGGAGCCGGGGAGGCATTCCACTCTGGAAAAAGGTCATGAGGAAGGAGGCTCGGCATATGCAAATGCGGGATGGAGCCACAGGAGTCCACCCGGATATTCTCGAGCATCTCCCCCCAAAAAAACCGGAGTCTGCCTACTGTATTGCTTTGTGCTCTCACCTCTGATTTCACTGGGGGCTGTCCCCCACCACCATCTCGCTGTCTCTGTCAAAGTGTTAACTTAGAGCTCCAATTCATAAAGTTCCTTGTCATTCTTCCCTTTAACTTCCAGCTGAGTCTCCATCTGGAGCGCGGAACCCACCACGCTTACTAATTATGCCTGGGCTGCAAAGACCCACTCGAGAAGGTGTCTAGGGTGAGGCACCTTTCGCTATTCGAGAGGGCGCCTCCGGCCTACGTAAGTGGTGCAAACTTCTGGTCTTGAAGTTTGATTGGTCTTCCACGTAAACCACGCTACTCAGTCTCTTTTCTCCACCGAATTTTCCTACTGAGCTCTCCTCATACTATTATTCTTGACATCTCTGATTAGCATATAAAGAGTCGCCTAGGCCATCTCTCCTTCGAATACCCTGGATCAGTTGGGGCTGGTCCCCGGCAGCTGGCGACAGAACAGGGACCTCAGGAGGCGATACTCAAAGAGCTGAGCAGACACGAACCACGCAATCAGCAGGCAATAAGCATGGAGCTCAGCAGTGACGAATCATGCTGCTCAACTGGCAATAATCAAGCACGTGACCAGGCAGGAATCACGCAGCTCAGCTGGCAATTGTCAAGCAGATGAGCCGTCAGGAATCACGCAGCTCAGCTGGCAATTGTCATGCAGATGAGCCGGCAGGAATCACGCAGCTCAGCAGGCCCTGATCACGTGACTCTGCAGGCACTGATCACGTGGCTGATCAAGTCCAGATCACGTGACTGAGCATGCACTGATCACGTGGCTATCATGCACTGATGACGTGACTGCGCATGCACTGATGACGTGGCTGATCGGGCACTGATCACATGGCTCATCATGCACTGATCACGTGTTTATCAGGCAATGATCAGTGACTGACAGGCGCTGATCATGGGACTGTGCACGCACTGATCACGTGGCTATCATGCACTGATCACGTGACTGCGCATGCACTGATGACGTGGCTGTTCGGGCACTGATCACGTGTTTATCAGGCAGTGATCAGTGACTGACAGGCGCTGATCAGGGGACTGTGCACGCACTGATCAGGTGGCTGATCAGGAACTGACCACCTGACCGTGCATGCAGTGATCACGTGGCTGGTCGTTCACTGATCACGTGTTTATCATACGGTGATCACGTGACTGAGAGGCGCTTATCACGTGACTGTGCCGTCAGTGATCACGTGGCTGAGCAGGCACTGATATCGTGGCTGTGCATGCACTGATCATGTGCCGGGAGCCGGGGAGGCATTCCACTCTGGACAAAGGTCATGAGGAAGGAGGCTCGGCATATGCAAATGCGGGATCGAGCCTCAGGAGTCCAACCGGATGTTCTCGAGCATCTCCCCCAAAAAAACCGGAGTCTGCCTACTGTATTGCTTTGTGCTCTCACCTCTGATATCACTGGGGGCTGTCCCCCACCACCATCTCGCTCTCTCTGTCAAAGAGTTAACTTAGAGCTCCAATTCATAAAGTTCCTTGTCATTCTTCCCTTTAACTTCCAGCTGAGTCTCCATCTGGAGCACGGAACACACCACGCTTACTAATTATGCCTGGGCTGCTAAGACCCACTCGAGAAGGTGTCTAGGGTGAGGCACCTTTCGCTATTCGAGAGGGCGCCTGCGGCCTACGTAAGTGGTGCAAACTTCTTGTCTTGAAGTTTGATTGGTCTTCCGCGTAAACCAAGCTACTCAGTCTCTTTTCTCCACCGAATTTTCCTACTGAGCTCTCCTCATACTATTATTCTTGACATCTCTGATTAGCATATAAATAGTCGCCTAGGCCATCTCTCCTTCGAATACCCTGGATCAGTTGGGGCTGGTCCCCAGCAGGTGGCGACCGAACAGGGACCTCAGGAGGCAATACTCAAAGAGCTGAGCAGACACGAACCACGCAATCAGCAGGCAATAAGCATGGAGCTCAGCAGTGACGAATCATGCTGCTCAACTGGCAATAATCAAGCACGTGACCAGGCAGGAATCACGCAGCTCAGCTGGCAATTGTCAAGCAGATGAGCCGACAGGAATCACGCAGCTCAGCTGGCAATTGTCATGCAGATGAGCCGGCAGGAATCACGCAGCTCAGCAGGCCCTGATCACGTGACTCTGCAGGCACTGATCACGTGGCTGATCAAGTCCAGATCACGTGACTGAGCATGCACTGATCACGTGGCTATCATGCACTGATGACGTGACTGCGCATGCAATGATGACGTGGCTGATCGGGCACTGATCACATGGCTCATCATGCACTGATCACGTGTTTATCAGGCAATGATCAGTGACTGACAGGCGCTGATCATGGGACTGTGCACGCACTGATCACGTGGCTATCATGCACTGATCACGTGACTGCGCATGCACTGATGACGTGGCTGTTCGGGCACTGATCACGTGTTTATCAGGCAGTGATCAGTGACTGACAGGCGCTGATCAGGGGACTGTGCACGCACTGATCAGGTGGCTGATCAGGAACTGACCACCTGACCGCGCATGCAGTGATCTCGTGGCTGGTCGTTCACTGATCACGTGTTTATCATAGGGTAATCACGTGACTGAGAGGCGCTGATCACGTGACTGTGCCGTCAGTGATCACGTGGCTGAGCAGGCACTGATATCGTGACTGAGCATGCACTGATCATGTGCCGGGAGCCAGGGAGGCATTCCACTCTGGACAAAGGTCATGAGGAAGGAGGCTCGGCATACGCAAATGCGGGATCGAGCCTCAGGAGTCCACCCGGATGTTCTCGAGCATCTCCCCCCAAAAAACCGGAGTCTGCCTACTGTATTGCTTTGTGCTCTCACCTCTGATTTCACTGGGGGCTGTCCCCCACCACCATCTCACTCTCTCTGTGAAAGAGTTAACTTACAGCTCCAATTCATAAAGTTCCTTGTCATTCTTCCCTTTAACTTCCAGCTGAGTCTCCATCTGGAGCGCGGAACCCACCACGCTTACTAATTATGCCTGGGCTGCTAAGACCCACTCGAGAAGGTGTCTAGGGTGAGGCACCTTTCGCTATTCGAGAGGGCGCCTGCGGCCTACGTAAGTGGTGCAAACTTCTTGTCTTGAAGTTTGATTGGTCTTCCGCGTAAACCAAGCTACTCAGTCTCTTTTCTCCACCGAATTTTCCTACTGAGCTCTCCTCATACTATTATTCTTGACATCTCTGATTAGCATATAAATAGTCGCCTAGGCCATCTCTCCTTCGAATACCCTGGATCAGTTGGGGCTGGTCCCCAGCAGGTGGCGACCGAACAGGGACCTCAGGAGGCAATACTCAAAGAGCTGAGCAGACACGAACCACGCAATCAGCAGGCAATAAGCATGGAGCTCAGCAGTGACGAATCATGCTGCTCAACTGGCAATAATCAAGCACGTGACCAGGCAGGAATCACGCAGCTCAGCTGGCAATTGTCAAGCAGATGAGCCGACAGGAATCACGCAGCTCAGCTGGCAATTGTCATGCAGATGAGCCGGCAGGAATCACGCAGCTCAGCAGGCCCTGATCACGTGACTCTGCAGGCACTGATCACGTGGCTGATCAAGTCCAGATCACGTGACTGAGCATGCACTGATCACGTGGCTATCATGCACTGATGACGTGACTGCGCATGCACTGATGACGTGGCTGATCGGGCACTGATCACATGGCTCATCATGCATTGATCACGTGTTTATCAGGCAATGATCAGTGACTGACAGTCACTGATCATGGGACTGTGCACGCACTGATCACGTGGCTATCATGCACTGATCACGTGACTGCGCATGCACTGATGACGTGACTGTTCGGGCACTGATCACGTGTTTATCAGGCAGTGATCAGTGACTGACAGGCGCTGATCAGGGGACTGTGCACGCACTGATCAGGTGGCTGATCAGGAACTGACCACCTGACCGCGAATGCAGTGATCTCGTGGCTGGTCGTTCACTGATCACGTGTTTATCATAGGGTAATCACGTGACTGAGAGGCGCTGATCACGTGACTGTGCCGTCAGTGATCACGTGGCTGAGCAGGCACTGATATCGTGACTGAGCATGCACTGATCATGTGCCGGGAGCCAGGGAGGCATTCCACTCTGGACAAAGGTCATGAGGAAGGAGGCTCGGCATACGCAAATGCGGGATCGAGCCTCAGGAGTCCACCCGGATGTTCTCGAGCATCTCCCCCCCAAAAAAAACCGGAGTCTGCCTACTGTATTGCTTTGTGCTCTCACCTCTGATTTCACTGGGGGCTGTCCCCCACCACCATCTCACTCTCTCTGTCAAAGAGTTAACTTACAGCTCCAATTCATAAAGTTCCTTGTCATTCTTCCCTTTAACTTCCAGCTGAGTCTCCATCTGGAGCGCGGAACCCACCACGCTTACTAATTATGCCTGGGCTGCTAAGACCCACTCGAGAAGGTGTCTAGGGTGAGGCACCTTTCGCTATTTGAGAGGGCGCCTGCGGCCTACGTAAGTGGTGCAAACTTCTTGTCTTGAAGTTTGATTGGTCTTCCGCGTAAACCAAGCTACTCAGTCTCTTTTCTCCACCGAATTTTCCTACTGAGCTCTCCTCATACTATTATTCTTGACATCTCTGATTAGCATATAAATAGTCGCCTAGGCCATCTCTCCTTCGAATACCCTGTATCAGTTGGGGCTGGTCCCCTGCAGGTGGCGACCGAACAGGGACCTCAGGAGGCGATACTCAAAGAGCTGAGCAGACACGAACCACGCAATCAGCAGGCAATAAGCATGGAGCTCAGCAGTGACGAATCATGCTGCTCAACTGGCAATAATCAAGCACGTGACCAGGCAGGAATCACGCAGCTCAGCTGGCAATGGTCAAGCAGATGAGCCGACAGGAATCACGCAGCTCAGCTGGCAATTGTCATGCAGATGAGCCGGCAGGAATCACGCAGCTCAGCAGGCCCTGATCACGTGACTCTGCAGGCACTGATCACGTGGCTGATCAAGTCCAGATCACGTGACTGAGCATGCACTGATCACGTGGCTATCATGCACTGATGACGTGTCTGCGCATGCACTGATGACGTGGCTGATCGGGCACTGACCACATGGCTCATCATGTTCTGATCACGTGTTTATCAGGCAATGATCAGTGACTGACAGGCGCTGATCATGGGACTGTGCACGCACTGATCACGGGGCTATCATGCACTGATCACGTGACTGCGCATGCACTGATGACGTGGCTGTTCGGGCACTGATCACGTGTTTATCAGGCAGTGATCAGTGACTGACAGGCGCTGATCAGGGGACTGTGCACGCACTGATCAGGTGGCTGATCAGGAACTGACCACCTGACCGCGCATGCAGTGATCACGTGGCTGGTCGTTCACTGATCACGTGTTTATCATACGGTGATCACGTGACTGAGAGGCGCTGATCACGTGACTGTGCCTTCAGTGATCACGTGGCTGAGCAGGCACTGATATCGTGACTGAGCATGCACTGATCATGTGCCGGGAGCCGGGGAGGCATTCCACTCTGGACAAAGGTCATGAGGAAGGAGGCTCGGCATACGCAAATGCGGGATCGAGCCTCAGGAGTCCACCCGGATATTCTCGAGCATCTCCCCCAAAAAAACCGGAGTCTGCCTACTGTATTGCTTTGTGCTCTCACCTCTGATTTCACTGGGGGCTGTCCCCCACCACCATCTCGCTCTCTCTGTCAAAGAGTTAACTTACAGCTCCAATTCATAAAGTTCCTTGTCATTCTTCCCTTTAACTTCCAGCTGAGTCTCCATCTGGAGCGCGGAACCCACCACGCTTACTAATTATGCCTGGGCTGCTAAGACCCACTCGAGAAGGTGTCTAGGGTGAGGCACCTTTCGCTATTCGAGAGGGCGCCTGCGGCCTACGTAAGTGGTGCAAACTTCTTGTCTTGAAGTTTGATTGGTCTTCCGCGTAAACCAAGCTACTCAGTCTCTTTTCTCCACCGAATTTTCCTACTGAGCTCTCCTCATACTATTATTCTTGACATCTCTGATTAGCATATAAATAGTCGCCTAGGCCATCTCTCCTTCGAATACCCTGGATCAGTTGGGGCTGGTCCCCGGCAGGTGGCGACCGAACAGGGACCTCAGGAGGCAATACTCAAAGAGCTGAGCAGACACGAACCACGCAATCAGCAGGCAATAAGCATGGAGCTCAGCAGTGACGAATCATGCTGCTCAACTGGCAATAATCAAGCACGTGACCAGGCAGGAATCACGCAGCTCAGCTGGCAATTGTCAAGCAGATGAGCCGACAGGAATCACGCAGCTCAGCTGGCAATTGATCGGCAGGAATCACGCAGCTCAGCAGGCCCTGATCACGTGACTCTGCAGGCACTGATCACGTGGCTGATCAAGTCCAGATCACGTGACTGAGCATGCACTGATCACGTGGCTATCATGCACTGATGACGTGACTGCGCATGCACTGATGACGTGGCTGATCGGGCACTGATCACATGGCTCATCATGCACTGATCACGTGTTTATCAGGCAATGATCAGTGACTGACAGGCGCTGATCATGGGACTGTGCACGCACTGATCACGTGGCTATCATGCACTGATCACGTGACTGCGCATGCACTGATGACGTGGCTGTTCGGGCACTGATCACGTGTTTATCAGGCAGTGATCAGTGACTGACAGGCGCTGATCAGGGGACTGTGCACGCACTGATCAGGTGGCTGATCAGGAACTGACCACCTGACCGCGCATGCAGTGATCACGTGGCTGGTCGTTCACTGATCACGTGTTTATCATACGGTGATCACGTGACTGAGAGGCGCTGATCACGTGACTGTGCCGTCAGTGATCACGTGGCTGAGCAGGCACTGATATCGTGACTGAGCATGCACTGATCATGTGCCGGGAGCCGGGGAGGCATTCCACTCTGGACAAAGGTCATGAGGAAGGAGGCTCGGCATACGCAAATGCGGGATCGAGCCTCAGGAGTCCACCCGGATATTCTCGAGCATCTCCCCCCAAAAAAACCGGAGTCTGCCTACTGTATTGCTTTGTGCTCTCACCTCTGATTTCACTGGGGGCTGTCCCCCACCACCATCTCGCTCTCTCTGTCAAAGAGTTAACTTACAGCTCCAATTCATAAAGTTCCTTGTCATTCTTCCCTTTAACTTCCAGCTGAGTCTCCATCTGGAGCGCGGAACCCACCACGCTTACTAATTATGCCTGGGCTGCTAAGACCCACTCGAGAAGGTGTCTAGGGTGAGGCACCTTTCGCTATTCGAGAGGGCGCCTGCGGCCTACGTAAGTGGTGCAAACTTCTTGTCTTGAAGTTTGATTGGTCTTCCGCGTAAACCAAGCTACTCAGTCTCTTTTCTCCACCGAATTTTCCTACTGAGCTCTCCTCATACTATTATTCTTGACATCTCTGATTAGCATATAAATAGTCGCCTAGGCCATCTCTCCTTCGAATACCCTGGATCAGTTGGGGCTGGTCCCCGGCAGGTGGCGACCGAACAGGGACCTCAGGAGGCAATACTCAAAGAGCTGAGCAGACACGAACCACGCAATCAGCAGGCAATAAGCATGGAGCTCAGCAGTGACGAATCATGCTGCTCAACTGGCAATAATCAAGCACGTGACCAGGCAGGAATCACGCAGCTCAGCTGGCAATTGTCAAGCAGATGAGCCGACAGGAATCACGCAGCTCAGCTGGCAATTGTCATGCAGATGAGCCGGCAGGAATCACGCAGCTCAGCAGGCCCTGATCACGTGACTCTGCAGGCACTGATCACGTGGCTGATCAAGTCCAGATCACGTGACTGAGCATGCACTGATCACGTGGCTATCATGCACTGATGACGTGACTGCGCATGCACTGATGACGTGGCTGATCGGGCACTGATCACATGGCTCATCATGCACTGATCACGTGTTTATCAGGCAATGATCAGTGACTGACAGGCGCTGATCATGGGACTGTGCACGCACTGATCACGTGGCTATCATGCACTGATCACGTGACTGCGCATGCACTGATGACGTGGCTGTTCGGGCACTGATCACGTGTTTATCAGGCAGTGATCAGTGACTGACAGGCGCTGATCAGGGGACTGTGCACGCACTGATCAGGTGGCTGATCAGGAACTGACCACCTGACCGCGCATGCAGTGATCACGTGGCTGGTCGTTCACTGATCACGTGTTTATCATACGGTGATCACGTGACTGAGAGGCGCTGATCACGTGACTGTGCCGTCAGTGATCACGTGGCTGAGCAGGCACTGATATCGTGACTGAGCATGCACTGATCATGTGCCGGGAGCCGGGGAGGCATTCCACTCTGGACAAAGGTCATGAGGAAGGAGGCTCGGCATACGCAAATGCGGGATCGAGCCTCAGGAGTCCACCCGGATATTCTCGAGCATCTCCCCCAAAAAAACCGGAGTCTGCCTACTGTATTGCTTTGTGCTCTCACCTCTGATTTCACTGGGGGCTGTCCCCCACCACCATCTCGCTCTCTCTGTCAAAGAGTTAACTTACAGCTCCAATTCATAAAGTTCCTTGTCATTCTTCCCTTTAACTTCCAGCTGAGTCTCCATCTGGAGCGCGGAACCCACCACGCTTACTAATTATGCCTGGGCTGCTAAGACCCACTCGAGAAGGTGTCTAGGGTGAGGCACCTTTCGCTATTCGAGAGGGCGCCTGCGGCCTACGTAAGTGGTGCAAACTTCTTGTCTTGAAGTTTGATTGGTCTTCCGCGTAAACCAAGCTACTCAGTCTCTTTTCTCCACCGAATTTTCCTACTGAGCTCTCCTCATACTATTATTCTTGACATCTCTGATTAGCATATAAATAGTCGCCTAGGCCATCTCTCCTTCGAATACCCTGGATCAGTTGGGGCTGGTCCCCGGCAGGTGGCGACCGAACAGGGACCTCAGGAGGCAATACTCAAAGAGCTGAGCAGACACGAACCACGCAATCAGCAGGCAATAAGCATGGAGCTCAGCAGTGACGAATCATGCTGCTCAACTGGCAATAATCAAGCACGTGACCAGGCAGGAATCACGCAGCTCAGCTGGCAATTGTCAAGCAGATGAGCCGACAGGAATCACGCAGCTCAGCTGGCAATTGTCATGCAGATGAGCCGGCAGGAATCACGCAGCTCAGCAGGCCCTGATCACGTGACTCTGCAGGCACTGATCACGTGGCTGATCAAGTCCAGATCACGTGACTGAGCATGCACTGATCACGTGGCTATCATGCACTGATGACGTGACTGCGCATGCACTGATGACGTGGCTGATCGGGCACTGATCACATGGCTCATCATGCACTGATCACGTGTTTATCAGGCAATGATCAGTGACTGACAGGCGCTGATCATGGGACTGTGCACGCACTGATCACGTGGCTATCATGCACTGATCACGTGACTGCGCATGCACTGATGACGTGGCTGTTCGGGCACTGATCACGTGTTTATCAGGCAGTGATCAGTGACTGACAGGCGCTGATCAGGGGACTGTGCACGCACTGATCAGGTGGCTGATCAGGAACTGACCACCTGACCGCGCATGCAGTGATCACGTGGCTGGTCGTTCACTGATCACGTGTTTATCATACGGTGATCACGTGACTGAGAGGCGCTGATCACGTGACTGTGCCGTCAGTGATCACGTGGCTGAGCAGGCACTGATATCGTGACTGAGCATGCACTGATCATGTGCCGGGAGCCGGGGAGGCATTCCACTCTGGACAAAGGTCATGAGGAAGGAGGCTCGGCATACGCAAATGCGGGATCGAGCCTCAGGAGTCCACCCGGATATTCTCGAGCATCTCCCCCCAAAAAACCGGAGTCTGCCTACTGTATTGCTTTGTGCTCTCACCTCTGATTTCACTGGGGGCTGTCCCCCACCACCATCTCGCTCTCTCTGTCAAAGAGTTAACTTACAGCTCCAATTCATAAAGTTCCTTGTCATTCTTCCCTTTAACTTCCAGCTGAGTCTCCATCTGGAGCGCGGAACCCACCACGCTTACTAATTATGCCTGGGCTGCTAAGACCCACTCGAGAAGGTGTCTAGGGTGAGGCACCTTTCGCTATTCGAGAGGGCGCCTGCGGCCTACGTAAGTGGTGCAAACTTCTTGTCTTGAAGTTTGATTGGTCTTCCGCGTAAACCAAGCTACTCAGTCTCTTTTCTCCACCGAATTTTCCTACTGAGCTCTCCTCATACTATTATTCTTGACATCTCTGATTAGCATATAAATAGTCGCCTAGGCCATCTCTCCTTCGAATACCCTGGATCAGTTGGGGCTGGTCCCCGGCAGGTGGCGACCGAACAGGGACCTCAGGAGGCAATACTCAAAGAGCTGAGCAGACACGAACCACGCAATCAGCAGGCAATAAGCATGGAGCTCAGCAGTGACGAATCATGCTGCTCAACTGGCAATAATCAAGCACGTGACCAGGCAGGAATCACGCAGCTCAGCTGGCAATTGTCAAGCAGATGAGCCGACAGGAATCACGCAGCTCAGCTGGCAATTGTCATGCAGATGAGCCGGCAGGAATCACGCAGCTCAGCAGGCCCTGATCACGTGACTCTGCAGGCACTGATCACGTGGCTGATCAAGTCCAGATCACGTGACTGAGCATGCACTGATCACGTGGCTATCATGCACTGATGACGTGACTGCGCATGCACTGATGACGTGGCTGATCGGGCACTGATCACATGGCTCATCATGCACTGATCACGTGTTTATCAGGCAATGATCAGTGACTGACAGGCGCTGATCATGGGACTGTGCACGCACTGATCACGTGGCTATCATGCACTGATCACGTGACTGCGCATGCACTGATGACGTGGCTGTTCGGGCACTGATCACGTGTTTATCAGGCAGTGATCAGTGACTGACAGGCGCTGATCAGGGGACTGTGCACGCACTGATCAGGTGGCTGATCAGGAACTGACCACCTGACCGCGCATGCAGTGATCACGTGGCTGGTCGTTCACTGATCACGTGTTTATCATACGGTGATCACGTGACTGAGAGGCGCTGATCACGTGACTGTGCCGTCAGTGATCACGTGGCTGAGCAGGCACTGATATCGTGACTGAGCATGCACTGATCATGTGCCGGGAGCCGGGGAGGCATTCCACTCTGGACAAAGGTCATGAGGAAGGAGGCTCGGCATACGCAAATGCGGGATCGAGCCTCAGGAGTCCACCCGGATATTCTCGAGCATCTCCCCCAAAAAAACCGGAGTCTGCCTACTGTATTGCTTTGTGCTCTCACCTCTGATTTCACTGGGGGCTGTCCCCCACCACCATCTCGCTCTCTCTGTCAAAGAGTTAACTTACAGCTCCAATTCATAAAGTTCCTTGTCATTCTTCCCTTTAACTTCCAGCTGAGTCTCCATCTGGAGCGCGGAACCCACCACGCTTACTAATTATGCCTGGGCTGCTAAGACCCACTCGAGAAGGTGTCTAGGGTGAGGCACCTTTCGCTATTCGAGAGGGCGCCTGCGGCCTACGTAAGTGGTGCAAACTTCTTGTCTTGAAGTTTGATTGGTCTTCCGCGTAAACCAAGCTACTCAGTCTCTTTTCTCCACCGAATTTTCCTACTGAGCTCTCCTCATACTATTATTCTTGACATCTCTGATTAGCATATAAATAGTCGCCTAGGCCATCTCTCCTTCGAATACCCTGGATCAGTTGGGGCTGGTCCCCGGCAGGTGGCGACCGAACAGGGACCTCAGGAGGCAATACTCAAAGAGCTGAGCAGACACGAACCACGCAATCAGCAGGCAATAAGCATGGAGCTCAGCAGTGACGAATCATGCTGCTCAACTGGCAATAATCAAGCACGTGACCAGGCAGGAATCACGCAGCTCAGCTGGCAATTGTCAAGCAGATGAGCCGACAGGAATCACGCAGCTCAGCTGGCAATTGTCATGCAGATGAGCCGGCAGGAATCACGCAGCTCAGCAGGCCCTGATCACGTGACTCTGCAGGCACTGATCACGTGGCTGATCAAGTCCAGATCACGTGACTGAGCATGCACTGATCACGTGGCTATCATGCACTGATGACGTGACTGCGCATGCACTGATGACGTGGCTGATCGGGCACTGATCACATGGCTCATCATGCACTGATCACGTGTTTATCAGGCAATGATCAGTGACTGACAGGCGCTGATCATGGGACTGTGCACGCACTGATCACGTGGCTATCATGCACTGATCACGTGACTGCGCATGCACTGATGACGTGGCTGTTCGGGCACTGATCACGTGTTTATCAGGCAGTGATCAGTGACTGACAGGCGCTGATCAGGGGACTGTGCACGCACTGATCAGGTGGCTGATCAGGAACTGACCACCTGACCGCGCATGCAGTGATCACGTGGCTGGTCGTTCACTGATCACGTGTTTATCATACGGTGATCACGTGACTGAGAGGCGCTGATCACGTGACTGTGCCGTCAGTGATCACGTGGCTGAGCAGGCACTGATATCGTGACTGAGCATGCACTGATCATGTGCCGGGAGCCGGGGAGGCATTCCACTCTGGACAAAGGTCATGAGGAAGGAGGCTCGGCATACGCAAATGCGGGATCGAGCCTCAGGAGTCCACCCGGATATTCTCGAGCATCTCCCCCCAAAAAAACCGGAGTCTGCCTACTGTATTGCTTTGTGCTCTCACCTCTGATTTCACTGGGGGCTGTCCCCCACCACCATCTCGCTCTCTCTGTCAAAGAGTTAACTTACAGCTCCAATTCATAAAGTTCCTTGTCATTCTTCCCTTTAACTTCCAGCTGAGTCTCCATCTGGAGCGCGGAACCCACCACGCTTACTAATTATGCCTGGGCTGCTAAGACCCACTCGAGAAGGTGTCTAGGGTGAGGCACCTTTCGCTATTCGAGAGGGCGCCTGCGGCCTACGTAAGTGGTGCAAACTTCTTGTCTTGAAGTTTGATTGGTCTTCCGCGTAAACCAAGCTACTCAGTCTCTTTTCTCCACCGAATTTTCCTACTGAGCTCTCCTCATACTATTATTCTTGACATCTCTGATTAGCATATAAATAGTCGCCTAGGCCATCTCTCCTTCGAATACCCTGGATCAGTTGGGGCTGGTCCCCGGCAGGTGGCGACCGAACAGGGACCTCAGGAGGCAATACTCAAAGAGCTGAGCAGACACGAACCACGCAATCAGCAGGCAATAAGCATGGAGCTCAGCAGTGACGAATCATGCTGCTCAACTGGCAATAATCAAGCACGTGACCAGGCAGGAATCACGCAGCTCAGCTGGCAATTGTCAAGCAGATGAGCCGACAGGAATCACGCAGCTCAGCTGGCAATTGTCATGCAGATGAGCCGGCAGGAATCACGCAGCTCAGCAGGCCCTGATCACGTGACTCTGCAGGCACTGATCACGTGGCTGATCAAGTCCAGATCACGTGACTGAGCATGCACTGATCACGTGGCTATCATGCACTGATGACGTGACTGCGCATGCACTGATGACGTGGCTGATCGGGCACTGATCACATGGCTCATCATGCACTGATCACGTGTTTATCAGGCAATGATCAGTGACTGACAGGCGCTGATCATGGGACTGTGCACGCACTGATCACGTGGCTATCATGCACTGATCACGTGACTGCGCATGCACTGATGACGTGGCTGTTCGGGCACTGATCACGTGTTTATCAGGCAGTGATCAGTGACTGACAGGCGCTGATCAGGGGACTGTGCACGCACTGATCAGGTGGCTGATCAGGAACTGACCACCTGACCGCGCATGCAGTGATCACGTGGCTGGTCGTTCACTGATCACGTGTTTATCATACGGTGATCACGTGACTGAGAGGCGCTGATCACGTGACTGTGCCGTCAGTGATCACGTGGCTGAGCAGGCACTGATATCGTGACTGAGCATGCACTGATCATGTGCCGGGAGCCGGGGAGGCATTCCACTCTGGACAAAGGTCATGAGGAAGGAGGCTCGGCATACGCAAATGCGGGATCGAGCCTCAGGAGTCCACCCGGATATTCTCGAGCATCTCCCCCCAAAAAAACCGGAGTCTGCCTACTGTATTGCTTTGTGCTCTCACCTCTGATTTCACTGGGGGCTGTCCCCCACCACCATCTCGCTCTCTCTGTCAAAGAGTTAACTTACAGCTCCAATTCATAAAGTTCCTTGTCATTCTTCCCTTTAACTTCCAGCTGAGTCTCCATCTGGAGCGCGGAACCCACCACGCTTACTAATTATGCCTGGGCTGCTAAGACCCACTCGAGAAGGTGTCTAGGGTGAGGCACCTTTCGCTATTCGAGAGGGCGCCTGCGGCCTACGTAAGTGGTGCAAACTTCTTGTCTTGAAGTTTGATTGGTCTTCCGCGTAAACCAAGCTACTCAGTCTCTTTTCTCCACCGAATTTTCCTACTGAGCTCTCCTCATACTATTATTCTTGACATCTCTGATTAGCATATAAATAGTCGCCTAGGCCATCTCTCCTTCGAATACCCTGGATCAGTTGGGGCTGGTCCCCGGCAGGTGGCGACCGAACAGGGACCTCAGGAGGCAATACTCAAAGAGCTGAGCAGACACGAACCACGCAATCAGCAGGCAATAAGCATGGAGCTCAGCAGTGACGAATCATGCTGCTCAACTGGCAATAATCAAGCACGTGACCAGGCAGGAATCACGCAGCTCAGCTGGCAATTGTCAAGCAGATGAGCCGACAGGAATCACGCAGCTCAGCTGGCAATTGTCATGCAGATGAGCCGGCAGGAATCACGCAGCTCAGCAGGCCCTGATCACGTGACTCTGCAGGCACTGATCACGTGGCTGATCAAGTCCAGATCACGTGACTGAGCATGCACTGATCACGTGGCTATCATGCACTGATGACGTGACTGCGCATGCACTGATGACGTGGCTGATCGGGCACTGATCACATGGCTCATCATGCACTGATCACGTGTTTATCAGGCAATGATCAGTGACTGACAGGCGCTGATCATGGGACTGTGCACGCACTGATCACGTGGCTATCATGCACTGATCACGTGACTGCGCATGCACTGATGACGTGGCTGTTCGGGCACTGATCACGTGTTTATCAGGCAGTGATCAGTGACTGACAGGCGCTGATCAGGGGACTGTGCACGCACTGATCAGGTGGCTGATCAGGAACTGACCACCTGACCGCGCATGCAGTGATCACGTGGCTGGTCGTTCACTGATCACGTGTTTATCATACGGTGATCACGTGACTGAGAGGCGCTGATCACGTGACTGTGCCGTCAGTGATCACGTGGCTGAGCAGGCACTGATATCGTGACTGAGCATGCACTGATCATGTGCCGGGAGCCGGGGAGGCATTCCACTCTGGACAAAGGTCATGAGGAAGGAGGCTCGGCATACGCAAATGCGGGATCGAGCCTCAGGAGTCCACCCGGATATTCTCGAGCATCTCCCCCAAAAAAACCGGAGTCTGCCTACTGTATTGCTTTGTGCTCTCACCTCTGATTTCACTGGGGGCTGTCCCCCACCACCATCTCGCTCTCTCTGTCAAAGAGTTAACTTACAGCTCCAATTCATAAAGTTCCTTGTCATTCTTCCCTTTAACTTCCAGCTGAGTCTCCATCTGGAGCGCGGAACCCACCACGCTTACTAATTATGCCTGGGCTGCTAAGACCCACTCGAGAAGGTGTCTAGGGTGAGGCACCTTTCGCTATTCGAGAGGGCGCCTGCGGCCTACGTAAGTGGTGCAAACTTCTTGTCTTGAAGTTTGATTGGTCTTCCGCGTAAACCAAGCTACTCAGTCTCTTTTCTCCACCGAATTTTCCTACTGAGCTCTCCTCATACTATTATTCTTGACATCTCTGATTAGCATATAAATAGTCGCCTAGGCCATCTCTCCTTCGAATACCCTGGATCAGTTGGGGCTGGTCCCCGGCAGGTGGCGACCGAACAGGGACCTCAGGAGGCAATACTCAAAGAGCTGAGCAGACACGAACCACGCAATCAGCAGGCAATAAGCATGGAGCTCAGCAGTGACGAATCATGCTGCTCAACTGGCAATAATCAAGCACGTGACCAGGCAGGAATCACGCAGCTCAGCTGGCAATTGTCAAGCAGATGAGCCGACAGGAATCACGCAGCTCAGCTGGCAATTGTCATGCAGATGAGCCGGCAGGAATCACGCAGCTCAGCAGGCCCTGATCACGTGACTCTGCAGGCACTGATCACGTGGCTGATCAAGTCCAGATCACGTGACTGAGCATGCACTGATCACGTGGCTATCATGCACTGATGACGTGACTGCGCATGCACTGATGACGTGGCTGATCGGGCACTGATCACATGGCTCATCATGCACTGATCACGTGTTTATCAGGCAATGATCAGTGACTGACAGGCGCTGATCATGGGACTGTGCACGCACTGATCACGTGGCTATCATGCACTGATCACGTGACTGCGCATGCACTGATGACGTGGCTGTTCGGGCACTGATCACGTGTTTATCAGGCAGTGATCAGTGACTGACAGGCGCTGATCAGGGGACTGTGCACGCACTGATCAGGTGGCTGATCAGGAACTGACCACCTGACCGCGCATGCAGTGATCACGTGGCTGGTCGTTCACTGATCACGTGTTTATCATACGGTGATCACGTGACTGAGAGGCGCTGATCACGTGACTGTGCCGTCAGTGATCACGTGGCTGAGCAGGCACTGATATCGTGACTGAGCATGCACTGATCATGTGCCGGGAGCCGGGGAGGCATTCCACTCTGGACAAAGGTCATGAGGAAGGAGGCTCGGCATACGCAAATGCGGGATCGAGCCTCAGGAGTCCACCCGGATATTCTCGAGCATCTCCCCCCAAAAAAACCGGAGTCTGCCTACTGTATTGCTTTGTGCTCTCACCTCTGATTTCACTGGGGGCTGTCCCCCACCACCATCTCGCTCTCTCTGTCAAAGAGTTAACTTACAGCTCCAATTCATAAAGTTCCTTGTCATTCTTCCCTTTAACTTCCAGCTGAGTCTCCATCTGGAGCGCGGAACCCACCACGCTTACTAATTATGCCTGGGCTGCTAAGACCCACTCGAGAAGGTGTCTAGGGTGAGGCACCTTTCGCTATTCGAGAGGGCGCCTGCGGCCTACGTAAGTGGTGCAAACTTCTTGTCTTGAAGTTTGATTGGTCTTCCGCGTAAACCAAGCTACTCAGTCTCTTTTCTCCACCGAATTTTCCTACTGAGCTCTCCTCATACTATTATTCTTGACATCTCTGATTAGCATATAAATAGTCGCCTAGGCCATCTCTCCTTCGAATACCCTGGATCAGTTGGGGCTGGTCCCCGGCAGGTGGCGACCGAACAGGGACCTCAGGAGGCAATACTCAAAGAGCTGAGCAGACACGAACCACGCAATCAGCAGGCAATAAGCATGGAGCTCAGCAGTGACGAATCATGCTGCTCAACTGGCAATAATCAAGCACGTGACCAGGCAGGAATCACGCAGCTCAGCTGGCAATTGTCAAGCAGATGAGCCGACAGGAATCACGCAGCTCAGCTGGCAATTGTCATGCAGATGAGCCGGCAGGAATCACGCAGCTCAGCAGGCCCTGATCACGTGACTCTGCAGGCACTGATCACGTGGCTGATCAAGTCCAGATCACGTGACTGAGCATGCACTGATCACGTGGCTATCATGCACTGATGACGTGACTGCGCATGCACTGATGACGTGGCTGATCGGGCACTGATCACATGGCTCATCATGCACTGATCACGTGTTTATCAGGCAATGATCAGTGACTGACAGGCGCTGATCATGGGACTGTGCACGCACTGATCACGTGGCTATCATGCACTGATCACGTGACTGCGCATGCACTGATGACGTGGCTGTTCGGGCACTGATCACGTGTTTATCAGGCAGTGATCAGTGACTGACAGGCGCTGATCAGGGGACTGTGCACGCACTGATCAGGTGGCTGATCAGGAACTGACCACCTGACCGCGCATGCAGTGATCACGTGGCTGGTCGTTCACTGATCACGTGTTTATCATACGGTGATCACGTGACTGAGAGGCGCTGATCACGTGACTGTGCCGTCAGTGATCACGTGGCTGAGCAGGCACTGATATCGTGACTGAGCATGCACTGATCATGTGCCGGGAGCCGGGGAGGCATTCCACTCTGGACAAAGGTCATGAGGAAGGAGGCTCGGCATACGCAAATGCGGGATCGAGCCTCAGGAGTCCACCCGGATATTCTCGAGCATCTCCCCCCAAAAACCGGAGTCTGCCTACTGTATTGCTTTGTGCTCTCACCTCTGATTTCACTGGGGGCTGTCCCCCACCACCATCTCGCTCTCTCTGTCAAAGAGTTAACTTACAGCTCCAATTCATAAAGTTCCTTGTCATTCTTCCCTTTAACTTCCAGCTGAGTCTCCATCTGGAGCGCGGAACCCACCACGCTTACTAATTATGCCTGGGCTGCTAAGACCCACTCGAGAAGGTGTCTAGGGTGAGGCACCTTTCGCTATTCGAGAGGGCGCCTGCGGCCTACGTAAGTGGTGCAAACTTCTTGTCTTGAAGTTTGATTGGTCTTCCGCGTAAACCAAGCTACTCAGTCTCTTTTCTCCACCGAATTTTCCTACTGAGCTCTCCTCATACTATTATTCTTGACATCTCTGATTAGCATATAAATAGTCGCCTAGGCCATCTCTCCTTCGAATACCCTGGATCAGTTGGGGCTGGTCCCCGGCAGGTGGCGACCGAACAGGGACCTCAGGAGGCAATACTCAAAGAGCTGAGCAGACACGAACCACGCAATCAGCAGGCAATAAGCATGGAGCTCAGCAGTGACGAATCATGCTGCTCAACTGGCAATAATCAAGCACGTGACCAGGCAGGAATCACGCAGCTCAGCTGGCAATTGTCAAGCAGATGAGCCGACAGGAATCACGCAGCTCAGCTGGCAATTGTCATGCAGATGAGCCGGCAGGAATCACGCAGCTCAGCAGGCCCTGATCACGTGACTCTGCAGGCACTGATCACGTGGCTGATCAAGTCCAGATCACGTGACTGAGCATGCACTGATCACGTGGCTATCATGCACTGATGACGTGACTGCGCATGCACTGATGACGTGGCTGATCGGGCACTGATCACATGGCTCATCATGCACTGATCACGTGTTTATCAGGCAATGATCAGTGACTGACAGGCGCTGATCATGGGACTGTGCACGCACTGATCACGTGGCTATCATGCACTGATCACGTGACTGCGCATGCACTGATGACGTGGCTGTTCGGGCACTGATCACGTGTTTATCAGGCAGTGATCAGTGACTGACAGGCGCTGATCAGGGGACTGTGCACGCACTGATCAGGTGGCTGATCAGGAACTGACCACCTGACCGCGCATGCAGTGATCACGTGGCTGGTCGTTCACTGATCACGTGTTTATCATACGGTGATCACGTGACTGAGAGGCGCTGATCACGTGACTGTGCCGTCAGTGATCACGTGGCTGAGCAGGCACTGATATCGTGACTGAGCATGCACTGATCATGTGCCGGGAGCCGGGGAGGCATTCCACTCTGGACAAAGGTCATGAGGAAGGAGGCTCGGCATACGCAAATGCGGGATCGAGCCTCAGGAGTCCACCCGGATATTCTCGAGCATCTCCCCCCAAAAAAACCGGAGTCTGCCTACTGTATTGCTTTGTGCTCTCACCTCTGATTTCACTGGGGGCTGTCCCCCACCACCATCTCGCTCTCTCTGTCAAAGAGTTAACTTACAGCTCCAATTCATAAAGTTCCTTGTCATTCTTCCCTTTAACTTCCAGCTGAGTCTCCATCTGGAGCGCGGAACCCACCACGCTTACTAATTATGCCTGGGCTGCTAAGACCCACTCGAGAAGGTGTCTAGGGTGAGGCACCTTTCGCTATTCGAGAGGGCGCCTGCGGCCTACGTAAGTGGTGCAAACTTCTTGTCTTGAAGTTTGATTGGTCTTCCGCGTAAACCAAGCTACTCAGTCTCTTTTCTCCACCGAATTTTCCTACTGAGCTCTCCTCATACTATTATTCTTGACATCTCTGATTAGCATATAAATAGTCGCCTAGGCCATCTCTCCTTCGAATACCCTGGATCAGTTGGGGCTGGTCCCCGGCAGGTGGCGACCGAACAGGGACCTCAGGAGGCAATACTCAAAGAGCTGAGCAGACACGAACCACGCAATCAGCAGGCAATAAGCATGGAGCTCAGCAGTGACGAATCATGCTGCTCAACTGGCAATAATCAAGCACGTGACCAGGCAGGAATCACGCAGCTCAGCTGGCAATTGTCAAGCAGATGAGCCGACAGGAATCACGCAGCTCAGCTGGCAATTGTCATGCAGATGAGCCGGCAGGAATCACGCAGCTCAGCAGGCCCTGATCACGTGACTCTGCAGGCACTGATCACGTGGCTGATCAAGTCCAGATCACGTGACTGAGCATGCACTGATCACGTGGCTATCATGCACTGATGACGTGACTGCGCATGCACTGATGACGTGGCTGATCGGGCACTGATCACATGGCTCATCATGCACTGATCACGTGTTTATCAGGCAATGATCAGTGACTGACAGGCGCTGATCATGGGACTGTGCACGCACTGATCACGTGGCTATCATGCACTGATCACGTGACTGCGCATGCACTGATGACGTGGCTGTTCGGGCACTGATCACGTGTTTATCAGGCAGTGATCAGTGACTGACAGGCGCTGATCAGGGGACTGTGCACGCACTGATCAGGTGGCTGATCAGGAACTGACCACCTGACCGCGCATGCAGTGATCACGTGGCTGGTCGTTCACTGATCACGTGTTTATCATACGGTGATCACGTGACTGAGAGGCGCTGATCACGTGACTGTGCCGTCAGTGATCACGTGGCTGAGCAGGCACTGATATCGTGACTGAGCATGCACTGATCATGTGCCGGGAGCCGGGGAGGCATTCCACTCTGGACAAAGGTCATGAGGAAGGAGGCTCGGCATACGCAAATGCGGGATCGAGCCTCAGGAGTCCACCCGGATATTCTCGAGCATCTCCCCCCAAAAAAACCGGAGTCTGCCTACTGTATTGCTTTGTGCTCTCACCTCTGATTTCACTGGGGGCTGTCCCCCACCACCATCTCGCTCTCTCTGTCAAAGAGTTAACTTACAGCTCCAATTCATAAAGTTCCTTGTCATTCTTCCCTTTAACTTCCAGCTGAGTCTCCATCTGGAGCGCGGAACCCACCACGCTTACTAATTATGCCTGGGCTGCTAAGACCCACTCGAGAAGGTGTCTAGGGTGAGGCACCTTTCGCTATTCGAGAGGGCGCCTGCGGCCTACGTAAGTGGTGCAAACTTCTTGTCTTGAAGTTTGATTGGTCTTCCGCGTAAACCAAGCTACTCAGTCTCTTTTCTCCACCGAATTTTCCTACTGAGCTCTCCTCATACTATTATTCTTGACATCTCTGATTAGCATATAAATAGTCGCCTAGGCCATCTCTCCTTCGAATACCCTGGATCAGTTGGGGCTGGTCCCCGGCAGGTGGCGACCGAACAGGGACCTCAGGAGGCAATACTCAAAGAGCTGAGCAGACACGAACCACGCAATCAGCAGGCAATAAGCATGGAGCTCAGCAGTGACGAATCATGCTGCTCAACTGGCAATAATCAAGCACGTGACCAGGCAGGAATCACGCAGCTCAGCTGGCAATTGTCAAGCAGATGAGCCGACAGGAATCACGCAGCTCAGCTGGCAATTGTCATGCAGATGAGCCGGCAGGAATCACGCAGCTCAGCAGGCCCTGATCACGTGACTCTGCAGGCACTGATCACGTGGCTGATCAAGTCCAGATCACGTGACTGAGCATGCACTGATCACGTGGCTATCATGCACTGATGACGTGACTGCGCATGCACTGATGACGTGGCTGATCGGGCACTGATCACATGGCTCATCATGCACTGATCACGTGTTTATCAGGCAATGATCAGTGACTGACAGGCGCTGATCATGGGACTGTGCACGCACTGATCACGTGGCTATCATGCACTGATCACGTGACTGCGCATGCACTGATGACGTGGCTGTTCGGGCACTGATCACGTGTTTATCAGGCAGTGATCAGTGACTGACAGGCGCTGATCAGGGGACTGTGCACGCACTGATCAGGTGGCTGATCAGGAACTGACCACCTGACCGCGCATGCAGTGATCACGTGGCTGGTCGTTCACTGATCACGTGTTTATCATACGGTGATCACGTGACTGAGAGGCGCTGATCACGTGACTGTGCCGTCAGTGATCACGTGGCTGAGCAGGCACTGATATCGTGACTGAGCATGCACTGATCATGTGCCGGGAGCCGGGGAGGCATTCCACTCTGGACAAAGGTCATGAGGAAGGAGGCTCGGCATACGCAAATGCGGGATCGAGCCTCAGGAGTCCACCCGGATATTCTCGAGCATCTCCCCCAAAAAAACCGGAGTCTGCCTACTGTATTGCTTTGTGCTCTCACCTCTGATTTCACTGGGGGCTGTCCCCCACCACCATCTCGCTCTCTCTGTCAAAGAGTTAACTTACAGCTCCAATTCATAAAGTTCCTTGTCATTCTTCCCTTTAACTTCCAGCTGAGTCTCCATCTGGAGCGCGGAACCCACCACGCTTACTAATTATGCCTGGGCTGCTAAGACCCACTCGAGAAGGTGTCTAGGGTGAGGCACCTTTCGCTATTCGAGAGGGCGCCTGCGGCCTACGTAAGTGGTGCAAACTTCTTGTCTTGAAGTTTGATTGGTCTTCCGCGTAAACCAAGCTACTCAGTCTCTTTTCTCCACCGAATTTTCCTACTGAGCTCTCCTCATACTATTATTCTTGACATCTCTGATTAGCATATAAATAGTCGCCTAGGCCATCTCTCCTTCGAATACCCTGGATCAGTTGGGGCTGGTCCCCGGCAGGTGGCGACCGAACAGGGACCTCAGGAGGCAATACTCAAAGAGCTGAGCAGACACGAACCACGCAATCAGCAGGCAATAAGCATGGAGCTCAGCAGTGACGAATCATGCTGCTCAACTGGCAATAATCAAGCACGTGACCAGGCAGGAATCACGCAGCTCAGCTGGCAATTGTCAAGCAGATGAGCCGACAGGAATCACGCAGCTCAGCTGGCAATTGTCATGCAGATGAGCCGGCAGGAATCACGCAGCTCAGCAGGCCCTGATCACGTGACTCTGCAGGCACTGATCACGTGGCTGATCAAGTCCAGATCACGTGACTGAGCATGCACTGATCACGTGGCTATCATGCACTGATGACGTGACTGCGCATGCACTGATGACGTGGCTGATCGGGCACTGATCACATGGCTCATCATGCACTGATCACGTGTTTATCAGGCAATGATCAGTGACTGACAGGCGCTGATCATGGGACTGTGCACGCACTGATCACGTGGCTATCATGCACTGATCACGTGACTGCGCATGCACTGATGACGTGGCTGTTCGGGCACTGATCACGTGTTTATCAGGCAGTGATCAGTGACTGACAGGCGCTGATCAGGGGACTGTGCACGCACTGATCAGGTGGCTGATCAGGAACTGACCACCTGACCGCGCATGCAGTGATCACGTGGCTGGTCGTTCACTGATCACGTGTTTATCATACGGTGATCACGTGACTGAGAGGCGCTGATCACGTGACTGTGCCGTCAGTGATCACGTGGCTGAGCAGGCACTGATATCGTGACTGAGCATGCACTGATCATGTGCCGGGAGCCGGGGAGGCATTCCACTCTGGACAAAGGTCATGAGGAAGGAGGCTCGGCATACGCAAATGCGGGATCGAGCCTCAGGAGTCCACCCGGATATTCTCGAGCATCTCCCCCAAAAAAACCGGAGTCTGCCTACTGTATTGCTTTGTGCTCTCACCTCTGATTTCACTGGGGGCTGTCCCCCACCACCATCTCGCTCTCTCTGTCAAAGAGTTAACTTACAGCTCCAATTCATAAAGTTCCTTGTCATTCTTCCCTTTAACTTCCAGCTGAGTCTCCATCTGGAGCGCGGAACCCACCACGCTTACTAATTATGCCTGGGCTGCTAAGACCCACTCGAGAAGGTGTCTAGGGTGAGGCACCTTTCGCTATTCGAGAGGGCGCCTGCGGCCTACGTAAGTGGTGCAAACTTCTTGTCTTGAAGTTTGATTGGTCTTCCGCGTAAACCAAGCTACTCAGTCTCTTTTCTCCACCGAATTTTCCTACTGAGCTCTCCTCATACTATTATTCTTGACATCTCTGATTAGCATATAAATAGTCGCCTAGGCCATCTCTCCTTCGAATACCCTGGATCAGTTGGGGCTGGTCCCCGGCAGGTGGCGACCGAACAGGGACCTCAGGAGGCAATACTCAAAGAGCTGAGCAGACACGAACCACGCAATCAGCAGGCAATAAGCATGGAGCTCAGCAGTGACGAATCATGCTGCTCAACTGGCAATAATCAAGCACGTGACCAGGCAGGAATCACGCAGCTCAGCTGGCAATTGTCAAGCAGATGAGCCCAGGAATCAGGCAATCAGGCAGCTCAGCTGGCAATTGTCATGCAGATGAGTGATGACAAGTCCAGATCACGTGACTGAGCATGCACTGATCACGTGGCTATCATGCACTGATGACGTGACTGCGCATGCACTGATGACGTGGCTGATCGGGCACTGATCACATGGCTCATCATGCACTGATCACGTGTTTATCAGGCAATGATCAGTGACTGACAGGCGCTGATCATGGGACTGTGCACGCACTGATCACGTGGCTATCATGCACTGATCACGTGACTGCGCATGCACTGATGACGTGGCTGTTCGGGCACTGATCACGTGTTTATCAGGCAGTGATCAGTGACTGACAGGCGCTGATCAGGGGACTGTGCACGCACTGATCAGGTGGCTGATCAGGAACTGACCACCTGACCGCGCATGCAGTGATCACGTGGCTGGTCGTTCACTGATCACGTGTTTATCATACGGTGATCACGTGACTGAGAGGCGCTGATCACGTGACTGTGCCGTCAGTGATCACGTGGCTGAGCAGGCACTGATATCGTGACTGAGCATGCACTGATCATGTGCCGGGAGCCGGGGAGGCATTCCACTCTGGACAAAGGTCATGAGGAAGGAGGCTCGGCATACGCAAATGCGGGATCGAGCCTCAGGAGTCCACCCGGATATTCTCGAGCATCTCCCCCCAAAAAAACCGGAGTCTGCCTACTGTATTGCTTTGTGCTCTCACCTCTGATTTCACTGGGGGCTGTCCCCCACCACCATCTCGCTCTCTCTGTCAAAGAGTTAACTTACAGCTCCAATTCATAAAGTTCCTTGTCATTCTTCCCTTTAACTTCCAGCTGAGTCTCCATCTGGAGCGCGGAACCCACCACGCTTACTAATTATGCCTGGGCTGCTAAGACCCACTCGAGAAGGTGTCTAGGGTGAGGCACCTTTCGCTATTCGAGAGGGCGCCTGCGGCCTACGTAAGTGGTGCAAACTTCTTGTCTTGAAGTTTGATTGGTCTTCCGCGTAAACCAAGCTACTCAGTCTCTTTTCTCCACCGAATTTTCCTACTGAGCTCTCCTCATACTATTATTCTTGACATCTCTGATTAGCATATAAATAGTCGCCTAGGCCATCTCTCCTTCGAATACCCTGGATCAGTTGGGGCTGGTCCCCGGCAGGTGGCGACCGAACAGGGACCTCAGGAGGCAATACTCAAAGAGCTGAGCAGACACGAACCACGCAATCAGCAGGCAATAAGCATGGAGCTCAGCAGTGACGAATCATGCTGCTCAACTGGCAATAATCAAGCACGTGACCAGGCAGGAATCACGCAGCTCAGCTGGCAATTGTCAAGCAGATGAGCCGACAGGAATCACGCAGCTCAGCTGGCAATTGTCATGCAGATGAGCCGGCAGGAATCACGCAGCTCAGCAGGCCCTGATCACGTGACTCTGCAGGCACTGATCACGTGGCTGATCAAGTCCAGATCACGTGACTGAGCATGCACTGATCACGTGGCTATCATGCACTGATGACGTGACTGCGCATGCACTGATGACGTGGCTGATCGGGCACTGATCACATGGCTCATCATGCACTGATCACGTGTTTATCAGGCAATGATCAGTGACTGACAGGCGCTGATCATGGGACTGTGCACGCACTGATCACGTGGCTATCATGCACTGATCACGTGACTGCGCATGCACTGATGACGTGGCTGTTCGGGCACTGATCACGTGTTTATCAGGCAGTGATCAGTGACTGACAGGCGCTGATCAGGGGACTGTGCACGCACTGATCAGGTGGCTGATCAGGAACTGACCACCTGACCGCGCATGCAGTGATCACGTGGCTGGTCGTTCACTGATCACGTGTTTATCATACGGTGATCACGTGACTGAGAGGCGCTGATCACGTGACTGTGCCGTCAGTGATCACGTGGCTGAGCAGGCACTGATATCGTGACTGAGCATGCACTGATCATGTGCCGGGAGCCGGGGAGGCATTCCACTCTGGACAAAGGTCATGAGGAAGGAGGCTCGGCATACGCAAATGCGGGATCGAGCCTCAGGAGTCCACCCGGATATTCTCGAGCATCTCCCCCAAAAAAACCGGAGTCTGCCTACTGTATTGCTTTGTGCTCTCACCTCTGATTTCACTGGGGGATGTCCCCCACCTCCATCTCGCTCTCTCTGTCAAAGAGTTAACTTACAGCTCCAATTCATAAAGTTCCTTGTCATTCTTCCCTTTAACTTCCAGCTGAGTCTCCATCTGGAGCGCGGAACCCACCACGCTTACTAATTATGCCTGGGCTGCTAAGACCCACTCGAGAAGGTGTCTAGGGTGAGGCACCTTTCGCTATTCGAGAGGGCGCCTGCGGCCTACGTAAGTGGTGCAAACTTCTTGTCTTGAAGTTTGATTGGTCTTCCGCGTAAACCAAGCTACTCAGTCTCTTTTCTCCACCGAATTTTCCTACTGAGCTCTCCTCATACTATTATTCTTGACATCTCTGATTAGCATATAAATAGTCGCCTAGGCCATCTCTCCTTCGAATACCCTGGATCAGTTGGGGCTGGTCCCCGGCAGGTGGCGACCGAACAGGGACCTCAGGAGGCAATACTCAAAGAGCTGAGCAGACACGAACCACGCAATCAGCAGGCAATAAGCATGGAGCTCAGCAGTGACGAATCATGCTGCTCAACTGGCAATAATCAAGCACGTGACCAGGCAGGAATCACGCAGCTCAGCTGGCAATTGTCAAGCAGATGAGCCGACAGGAATCACGCAGCTCAGCTGGCAATTGTCATGCAGATGAGCCGGCAGGAATCACGCAGCTCAGCAGGCCCTGATCACGTGACTCTGCAGGCACTGATCACGTGGCTGATCAAGTCCAGATCACGTGACTGAGCATGCACTGATCACGTGGCTATCATGCACTGATGACGTGACTGCGCATGCACTGATGACGTGGCTGATCGGGCACTGATCCCATGGCTCATCAATCACTGATCACGTGTTTATCAGGCAATGATCAGTGACTGACAGGCGCTGATCATGGGACTGTGCACGCACTGATCACGTGGCTATCATGCACTGATCACGTGACTGCGCATGCACTGATGACGTGGCTGTTCGGGCACTGATCACGTGTTTATCAGGCAGTGATCAGTGACTGACAGGCGCTGATCAGGGGACTGTGCACGCACTGATCAGGTGGCTGATCAGGAACTGACCACCTGACCGCGCATGCAGTGATCACGTGGCTGGTCGTTCACTGATCACGTGTTTATCATACGGTGATCACGTGACTGAGAGGCGCTGATCACGTGACTGTGCCGTCAGTGATCACGTGGCTGAGCAGGCACTGATATCGTGACTGAGCATGCACTGATCATGTGCCGGGAGCCGGGGAGGCATTCCACTCTGGACAAAGGTCATGAGGAAGGAGGCTCGGCATACGCAAATGCGGGATCGAGCCTCAGGAGTCCACCCGGATATTCTCGAGCATCTCCCCCCAAAAAACCGGAGTCTGCCTACTGTATTGCTTTGTGCTCTCACCTCTGATTTCACTGGGGGATGTCCCCCACCTCCATCTCGCTCTCTCTGTCAAAGAGTTAACTTACAGCTCCAATTCATAAAGTTCCTTGTCATTCTTCCCTTTAACTTCCAGCTGAGTCTCCATCTGGAGCGCGGAACCCACCACGCTTACTAATTATGCCTGGGCTGCTAAGACCCACTCGAGAAGGTGTCTAGGGTGAGGCACCTTTCGCTATTCGAGAGGGCGCCTGCGGCCTACGTAAGTGGTGCAAACTTCTTGTCTTGAAGTTTGATTGGTCTTCCGCGTAAACCAAGCTACTCAGTCTCTTTTCTCCACCGAATTTTCCTACTGAGCTCTCCTCATACTATTATTCTTGACATCTCTGATTAGCATATAAATAGTCGCCTAGGCCATCTCTCCTTCGAATACCCTGGATCAGTTGGGGCTGGTCCCCGGCAGGTGGCGACCGAACAGGGACCTCAGGAGGCAATACTCAAAGAGCTGAGCAGACACGAACCACGCAATCAGCAGGCAATAAGCATGGAGCTCAGCAGTGACGAATCATGCTGCTCAACTGGCAATAATCAAGCACGTGACCAGGCAGGAATCACGCAGCTCAGCTGGCAATTGTCAAGCAGATGAGCCGACAGGAATCACGCAGCTCAGCTGGCAATTGTCATGCAGATGAGCCGGCAGGAATCACGCAGCTCAGCAGGCCCTGATCACGTGACTCTGCAGGCACTGATCACGTGGCTGATCAAGTCCAGATCACGTGACTGAGCATGCACTGATCACGTGGCTATCATGCACTGATGACGTGACTGCGCATGCACTGATGACGTGGCTGATCGGGCACTGATCCCATGGCTCATCAATCACTGATCACGTGTTTATCAGGCAATGATCAGTGACTGACAGGCGCTGATCATGGGACTGTGCACGCACTGATCACGTGGCTATCATGCACTGATCACGTGACTGCGCATGCACTGATGACGTGGCTGTTCGGGCACTGATCACGTGTTTATCAGGCAGTGATCAGTGACTGACAGGCGCTGATCAGGGGACTGTGCACGCACTGATCAGGTGGCTGATCAGGAACTGACCACCTGACCGCGCATGCAGTGATCACGTGGCTGGTCGTTCACTGATCACGTGTTTATCATACGGTGATCACGTGACTGAGAGGCGCTGATCACGTGACTGTGCCGTCAGTGATCACGTGGCTGAGCAGGCACTGATATCGTGACTGAGCATGCACTGATCATGTGCCGGGAGCCGGGGAGGCATTCCACTCTGGACAAAGGTCATGAGGAAGGAGGCTCGGCATACGCAAATGCGGGATCGAGCCTCAGGAGTCCACCCGGATATTCTCGAGCATCTCCCCCCAAAAAAACCGGAGACTGCCTACTGTATTGCTTTGTGCTCTCACCTCTGATTTCACTGGGGGATGTCCCCCACCTCCATCTCGCTCTCTCTGTCAAAGAGTTAACTTACAGCTCCAATTCATAAAGTTCCTTGTCATTCTTCCCTTTAACTTCCAGCTGAGTCTCCATCTGGAGCGCGGAACCCACCACGCTTACTAATTATGCCTGGGCTGCTAAGACCCACTCGAGAAGGTGTCTAGGGTGAGGCACCTTTCGCTATTCGAGAGGGCGCCTGCGGCCTACGTAAGTGGTGCAAACTTCTTGTCTTGAAGTTTGATTGGTCTTCCGCGTAAACCAAGCTACTCAGTCTCTTTTCTCCACCGAATTTTCCTACTGAGCTCTCCTCATACTATTATTCTTGACATCTCTGATTAGCATATAAATAGTCGCCTAGGCCATCTCTCCTTCGAATACCCTGGATCAGTTGGGGCTGGTCCCCGGCAGGTGGCGACCGAACAGGGACCTCAGGAGGCAATACTCAAAGAGCTGAGCAGACACGAACCACGCAATCAGCAGGCAATAAGCATGGAGCTCAGCAGTGACGAATCATGCTGCTCAACTGGCAATAATCAAGCACGTGACCAGGCAGGAATCACGCAGCTCAGCTGGCAATTGTCAAGCAGATGAGCCGACAGGAATCACGCAGCTCAGCTGGCAATTGTCATGCAGATGAGCCGGCAGGAATCACGCAGCTCAGCAGGCCCTGATCACGTGACTCTGCAGGCACTGATCACGTGGCTGATCAAGTCCAGATCACGTGACTGAGCATGCACTGATCACGTGGCTATCATGCACTGATGACGTGACTGCGCATGCACTGATGACGTGGCTGATCGGGCACTGATCCCATGGCTCATCAATCACTGATCACGTGTTTATCAGGCAATGATCAGTGACTGACAGGCGCTGATCATGGGACTGTGCACGCACTGATCACGTGGCTATCATGCACTGATCACGTGACTGCGCATGCACTGATGACGTGGCTGTTCGGGCACTGATCACGTGTTTATCAGGCAGTGATCAGTGACTGACAGGCGCTGATCAGGGGACTGTGCACGCACTGATCAGGTGGCTGATCAGGAACTGACCACCTGACCGCGCATGCAGTGATCACGTGGCTGGTCGTTCACTGATCACGTGTTTATCATACGGTGATCACGTGACTGAGAGGCGCTGATCACGTGACTGTGCCGTCAGTGATCACGTGGCTGAGCAGGCACTGATATCGTGACTGAGCATGCACTGATCATGTGCCGGGAGCCGGGGAGGCATTCCACTCTGGACAAAGGTCATGAGGAAGGAGGCTCGGCATACGCAAATGCGGGATCGAGCCTCAGGAGTCCACCCGGATATTCTCGAGCATCTCCCCCCAAAAAAACCGGAGTCTGCCTACTGTATTGCTTTGTGCTCTCACCTCTGATTTCACTGGGGGATGTCCCCCACCACCATCTCGCTCTCTCTGTCAAAGAGTTAACTTACAGCTCCAATTCATAAAGTTCCTTGTCATTCTTCCCTTTAACTTCCAGCTGAGTCTCCATCTGGAGCGCGGAACCCACCACGCTTACTAATTATGCCTGGGCTGCTAAGACCCACTCGAGAAGGTGTCTAGGGTGAGGCACCTTTCGCTATTCGAGAGGGCGCCTGCGGCCTACGTAAGTGGTGCAAACTTCTTGTCTTGAAGTTTGATTGGTCTTCCGCGTAAACCAAGCTACTCAGTCTCTTTTCTCCACCGAATTTTCCTACTGAGCTCTCCTCATACTATTATTCTTGACATCTCTGATTAGCATATAAATAGTCGCCTAGGCCATCTCTCCTTCGAATACCCTGGATCAGTTGGGGCTGGTCCCCGGCAGGTGGCGACCGAACAGGGACCTCAGGAGGCAATACTCAAAGAGCTGAGCAGACACGAACCACGCAATCAGCAGGCAATAAGCATGGAGCTCAGCAGTGACGAATCATGCTGCTCAACTGGCAATAATCAAGCACGTGACCAGGCAGGAATCACGCAGCTCAGCTGGCAATTGTCAAGCAGATGAGCCGACAGGAATCACGCAGCTCAGCTGGCAATTGTCATGCAGATGAGCCGGCAGGAATCACGCAGCTCAGCAGGCCCTGATCACGTGACTCTGCAGGCACTGATCACGTGGCTGATCAAGTCCAGATCACGTGACTGAGCATGCACTGATCACGTGGCTATCATGCACTGATGACGTGACTGCGCATGCACTGATGACGTGGCTGATCGGGCACTGATCCCATGGCTCATCAATCACTGATCACGTGTTTATCAGGCAATGATCAGTGACTGACCGGCGCTGATCATGGGACTGTGCACGCACTGATCACGTGGCTATCATGCACTGATCACGTGACTGCGCATGCACTGATGACGTGGCTGTTCGGGCACTGATCACGTGTTTATCAGGCAGTGATCAGTGACTGACAGGCGCTGATCAGGGGACTGTGCACGCACTGATCAGGTGGCTGATCAGGAACTGACCACCTGACCGCGCATGCAGTGATCACGTGGCTGGTCGTTCACTGATCACGTGTTTATCATACGGTGATCACGTGACTGAGAGGCGCTGATCACGTGACTGTGCCGTCAGTGATCACGTGGCTGAGCAGGCACTGATATCGTGACTGAGCATGCACTGATCATGTGCCGGGAGCCGGGGAGGCATTCCACTCTGGACAAAGGTCATGAGGAAGGAGGCTCGGCATACGCAAATGCGGGATCGAGCCTCAGGAGTCCACCCGGATGTTCTCGAGCATCTCCCCCCAAAAAACCGGAGTCTGCCTACTGTATTGCTTTGTGCTCTCACCTCTGATTTCACTGGGGGATGTCCCCCACCTCCATCTCGCTCTCTCTGTCAAAGAGTTAACTTACAGCTCCAATTCATAAAGTTCCTTGTCATTCTTCCCTTTAACTTCCAGCTGAGTCTCCATCTGGAGCGCGGAACCCACCACGCTTACTAATTATGCCTGGGCTGCTAAGACCCACTCGAGAAGGTGTCTAGGGTGAGGCACCTTTCGCTATTCGAGAGGGCGCCTGCGGCCTACGTAAGTGGTGCAAACTTCTTGTCTTGAAGTTTGATTGGTCTTCCGCGTAAACCAAGCTACTCAGTCTCTTTTCTCCACCGAATTTTCCTACTGAGCTCTCCTCATACTATTATTCTTGACATCTCTGATTAGCATATAAATAGTCGCCTAGGCCATCTCTCCTTCGAATACCCTGGATCAGTTGGGGCTGGTCCCCGGCAGGTGGCGACCGAACAGGGACCTCAGGAGGCAATACTCAAAGAGCTGAGCAGACACGAACCACGCAATCAGCAGGCAATAAGCATGGAGCTCAGCAGTGACGAATCATGCTGCTCAACTGGCAATAATCAAGCACGTGACCAGGCAGGAATCACGCAGCTCAGCTGGCAATTGTCAAGCAGATGAGCCGACAGGAATCACGCAGCTCAGCTGGCAATTGTCATGCAGATGAGCCGGCAGGAATCACGCAGCTCAGCAGGCCCTGATCACGTGACTCTGCAGGCACTGATCACGTGGCTGATCAAGTCCAGATCACGTGACTGAGCATGCACTGATCACGTGGCTATCATGCACTGATGACGTGACTGCGCATGCACTGATGACGTGGCTGATCGGGCACTGATCCCATGGCTCATCAATCACTGATCACGTGTTTATCAGGCAATGATCAGTGACTGACAGGCGCTGATCATGGGACTGTGCACGCACTGATCACGTGGCTATCATGCACTGATCACGTGACTGCGCATGCACTGATGACGTGGCTGTTCGGGCACTGATCACGTGTTTATCAGGCAGTGATCAGTGACTGACAGGCGCTGATCAGGGGACTGTGCACGCACTGATCAGGTGGCTGATCAGGAACTGACCACCTGACCGCGCATGCAGTGATCACGTGGCTGGTCGTTCACTGATCACGTGTTTATCATACGGTGATCACGTGACTGAGAGGCGCTGATCACGTGACTGTGCCGTCAGTGATCACGTGGCTGAGCAGGCACTGATATCGTGACTGAGCATGCACTGATCATGTGCCGGGAGCCGGGGAGGCATTCCACTCTGGACAAAGGTCATGAGGAAGGAGGCTCGGCATACGCAAATGCGGGATCGAGCCTCAGGAGTCCACCCGGATATTCTCGAGCATCTCCCCCCAAAAAAACCGGAGAATGCCTACTGTATTGCTTTGTGCTCTCACCTCTGATTTCACTGGGGGATGTCCCCCACCTCCATCTCGCTCTCTCTGTCAAAGAGTTAACTTACAGCTCCAATTCATAAAGTTCCTTGTCATTCTTCCCTTTAACTTCCAGCTGAGTCTCCATCTGGAGCGCGGAACCCACCACGCTTACTAATTATGCCTGGGCTGCTAAGACCCACTCGAGAAGGTGTCTAGGGTGAGGCACCTTTCGCTATTCGAGAGGGCGCCTGCGGCCTACGTAAGTGGTGCAAACTTCTTGTCTTGAAGTTTGATTGGTCTTCCGCGTAAACCAAGCTACTCAGTCTCTTTTCTCCACCGAATTTTCCTACTGAGCTCTCCTCATACTATTATTCTTGACATCTCTGATTAGCATATAAATAGTCGCCTAGGCCATCTCTCCTTCGAATACCCTGGATCAGTTGGGGCTGGTCCCCGGCAGGTGGCGACCGAACAGGGACCTCAGGAGGCAATACTCAAAGAGCTGAGCAGACACGAACCACGCAATCAGCAGGCAATAAGCATGGAGCTCAGCAGTGACGAATCATGCTGCTCAACTGGCAATAATCAAGCACGTGACCAGGCAGGAATCACGCAGCTCAGCTGGCAATTGTCAAGCAGATGAGCCGACAGGAATCACGCAGCTCAGCTAGCAATTGTCATGCAGATGAGCCGGCAGGAATCACGCAGCTCAGCTGGCCCTGATCACGTGACTCTGCAGGCACTGATCACGTGGCTGATCAAGTCCAGATCACGTGACTGAGCATGCACTGATCACGTGGCTATCATGCACTGATGACGTGACTGCGCATGCACTGATGACGTGGCTGATCGGGCTTTGATCACATGGCTCATCAATCACTGATCACGTGTTTATCAGGCAATGATCAATGACTGACAGGCGCTGATCATGGGACTGTGCACGCACTGATCACGTGGCTATCATGCACTGATCACGTGACTGCGCATGCACTGATGACGTGGCTGTTCGGGCACTGATCACGTGTTTATCAGGCAGTGATCAGTGACTGACAGGCGCTGATCAGGGGACTGTGCACGCACTGATCAGGTGGCTGATCAGGAACTGACCACCTGACCGCGCATGCAGTGATCACGTGGCTGGTCGTTCACTGATCACGTGTTTATCATACGGTGATCACGTGACTGAGAGGCGCTGATCACGTGACTGTGCCGTCAGTGATCACGTGGCTGAGCAGGCACTGATATCGTGACTGAGCATGCACTGATCATGTGCCGGGAGCCGGGGAGGCATTCCACTCTGGACAAAGGTCATGAGGAAGGAGGCTCGGCATACGCAAATGCGGGATCGAGCCTCAGGAGTCCACCCGGATGTTCTCGAGCATCTCCCCCCAAAAAAACCGGAGAATGCCTACTGTATTGCTTTGTGCTCTCACCTCTGATTTCACTGGGGGATGTCCCCCACCTCCATCTCGCTCTCTCTGTCAAAGAGTTAACTTACAGCTCCAATTCATAAAGTTCCTTGTCATTCTTCCCTTTAACTTCCAGCTGAGTCTCCATCTGGAGCGCGGAACCCACCACGCTTACTAATTATGCCTGGGCTGCTAAGACCCACTCGAGAAGGTGTCTAGGGTGAGGCACCTTTCGCTATTCGAGAGGGCGCCTGCGGCCTACGTAAGTGGTGCAAACTTCTTGTCTTGAAGTTTGATTGGTCTTCCGCGTAAACCAAGCTACTCAGTCTCTTTTCTCCACCGAATTTTCCTACTGAGCTCTCCTCATACTATTATTCTTGACATCTCTGATTAGCATATAAATAGTCGCCTAGGCCATCTCTCCTTCGAATACCCTGGATCAGTTGGGGCTGGTCCCCGGCAGGTGGCGACCGAACAGGGACCTCAGGAGGCAATACTCAAAGAGCTGAGCAGACACGAACCACGCAATCAGCAGGCAATAAGCATGGAGCTCAGCAGTGACGAATCATGCTGCTCAACTGGCAATAATCAAGCACGTGACCAGGCAGGAATCACGCAGCTCAGCTGGCAATTGTCAAGCAGATGAGCCGACAGGAATCACGCAGCTCAGCTGGCAATTGTCATGCAGATGAGCCGGCAGGAATCACGCAGCTCAGCAGGCCCTGATCACGTGACTCTGCAGGCACTGATCACGTGGCTGATCAAGTCCAGATCACGTGACTGAGCATGCACTGATCACGTGGCTATCATGCACTGATGACGTGACTGCGCATGCACTGATGACGTGGCTGATCGGGCACTGATCCCATGGCTCATCAATCACTGATCACGTGTTTATCAGGCAATGATCAGTGACTGACAGGCGCTGGTCATGGGACTGTGCACGCACTGATCACGTGGCTATCATGCACTGATCACGTGACTGCGCATGCACTGATGACGTGGCTGTTCGGGCACTGATCACGTGTTTATCAGGCAGTGATCAGTGACTGACAGGCGCTGATCAGGGGACTGTGCACGCACTGATCAGGTGGCTGATCAGGAACTGACCACCTGACCGCGCATGCAGTGATCACGTGGCTGGTCGTTCACTGATCACGTGTTTATCATACGGTGATCACGTGACTGAGAGGCGCTGATCACGTGACTGTGCCGTCAGTGATCACGTGGCTGAGCAGGCACTGATATCGTGACTGAGCATGCACTGATCATGTGCCGGGAGCCGGGGAGGCATTCCACTCTGGACAAAGGTCATGAGGAAGGAGGCTCGGCATACGCAAATGCGGGATCGAGCCTCAGGAGTCCACCCGGATATTCTCGAGCATCTCCCCCCAAAAAAACCGGAGTCTGCCTACTGTATTGCTTTGTGCTCTCACCTCTGATTTCACTGGGGGATGTCCCCCACCACCATCTCGCTCTCTCTGTCAAAGAGTTAACTTACAGCTCCAATTCATAAAGTTCCTTGTCATTCTTCCCTTTAACTTCCAGCTGAGTCTCCATCTGGAGCGCGGAACCCACCACGCTTACTAATTATGCCTGGGCTGCTAAGACCCACTCGAGAAGGTGTCTAGGGTGAGGCACCTTTCGCTATTCGAGAGGGCGCCTGCGGCCTACGTAAGTGGTGCAAACTTCTTGTCTTGAAGTTTGATTGGTCTTCCGCGTAAACCAAGCTACTCAGTCTCTTTTCTCCACCGAATTTTCCTACTGAGCTCTCCTCATACTATTATTCTTGACATCTCTGATTAGCATATAAATAGTCGCCTAGGCCATCTCTCCTTCGAATACCCTGGATCAGTTGGGGCTGGTCCCCGGCAGGTGGCGACCGAACAGGGACCTCAGGAGGCAATACTCAAAGAGCTGAGCAGACACGAACCACGCAATCAGCAGGCAATAAGCATGGAGCTCAGCAGTGACGAATCATGCTGCTCAACTGGCAATAATCAAGCACGTGACCAGGCAGGAATCACGCAGCTCAGCTGGCAATTGTCAAGCAGATGAGCCGACAGGAATCACGCAGCTCAGCTGGCAATTGTCATGCAGATGAGCCGGCAGGAATCACGCAGCTCAGCAGGCCCTGATCACGTGACTCTGCAGGCACTGATCACGTGGCTGATCAAGTCCAGATCACGTGACTGAGCATGCACTGATCACGTGGCTATCATGCACTGATGACGTGACTGTGCATGCACTGATGACGTGGCTGATCGGGCACTGATCACATGGCTCATCATGCACTGATCACTGTTTATCAGGCAATGATCCGTGACTGACAGGCGCTGATCATGGGACTGTGCACGCACTGATCACGTGGCTATCATGCACTGATCACGTGACTGCGCATGCACTGATGACGTGGCTGTTCGGGCACTGATCACGTGTTTATCAGGCAATGATCAGTGACTGACAGGCGCTGATCATGACTGTGCACTGATCACGTGGCTATCATGCACTGATCACGTGACTGCGCACTGATGACGTGGCTGTTCGGGCACTGATCACGTGTTTATCAGGCAGTGATCAGTGACTGACAGGCGCTGATCAGGGGACTGTGCACGCACTGATCAGGTGGCTGATCAGGAACTGACCACCTGACGCGCATGCAGTGATCACGTGGCTGGTCGTTCACTGATCACGTGTTTATCATACGGTGATCACGTGACTGAGAGGCGCTGATCACGTGACTGTGCCGTCAGTGATCACGTGGCTGAGCAGGCACTGATATCGTGACTGAGCATGCACTGATCATGTGCCGGGAGCCGGGGAGGCATTCCACTCTGGACAAAGGTCATGAGGAAGGAGGCTCGGCATACGCAAATGCGGGATCGAGCCTCAGGAGTCCACCCGGATGTTCTCGAGCATCTCCCCCAAAAAAACCGGAGTCTGCCTACTGTATTGCTTTGTGCTCTCACCTCTGATTTCACTGGGGGATGTCCCCCACCTCCATCTCGCTCTCTCTGTCAAAGAGTTAACTTACAGCTCCAATTCATAAAGTTCCTTGTCATTCTTCCCTTTAACTTCCAGCTGAGTCTCCATCTGGAGCGCGGAACCCACCACGCTTACTAATTATGCCTGGGCTGCTAAGACCCACTCGAGAAGGTGTCTAGGGTGAGGCACCTTTCGCTATTCGAGAGGGCGCCTGCGGCCTACGTAAGTGGTGCAAACTTCTTGTCTTGAAGTTTGATTGGTCTTCCGCGTAAACCAAGCTACTCAGTCTCTTTTCTCCACCGAATTTTCCTACTGAGCTCTCCTCATACTATTATTCTTGACATCTCTGATTAGCATATAAATAGTCGCCTAGGCCATCTCTCCTTCGAATACCCTGGATCAGTTGGGGCTGGTCCCCGGCAGGTGGCGACCGAACAGGGACCTCAGGAGGCAATACTCAAAGAGCTGAGCAGACACGAACCACGCAATCAGCAGGCAATAAGCATGGAGCTCAGCAGTGACGAATCATGCTGCTCAACTGGCAATAATCAAGCACGTGACCAGGCAGGAATCACGCAGCTCAGCTGGCAATTGTCAAGCAGATGAGCCGACAGGAATCACGCAGCTCAGCTGGCAATTGTCATGCAGATGAGCCGGCAGGAATCACGCAGCTCAGCAGGCCCTGATCACGTGACTCTGCAGGCACTGATCACGTGGCTGATCAAGTCCAGATCACGTGACTGAGCATGCACTGATCACGTGGCTATCATGCACTGATGACGTGACTGCGCATGCACTGATGACGTGGCTGATCGGGCACTGATCCCATGGCTCATCAATCACTGATCACGTGTTTATCAGGCAATGATCAGTGACTGACAGGCGCTGGTCATGGGACTGTGCACGCACTGATCACGTGGCTATCATGCACTGATCACGTGACTGCGCATGCACTGATGACGTGGCTGTTCGGGCACTGATCACGTGTTTATCAGGCAGTGATCAGTGACTGACAGGCGCTGATCAGGGGACTGTGCACGCACTGATCAGGTGGCTGATCAGGAACTGACCACCTGACCGCGCATGCAGTGATCACGTGGCTGGTCGTTCACTGATCACGTGTTTATCATACGGTGATCACGTGACTGAGAGGCGCTGATCACGTGACTGTGCCGTCAGTGATCACGTGGCTGAGCAGGCACTGATATCGTGACTGAGCATGCACTGATCATGTGCCGGGAGCCGGGGAGGCCTTCCACTCTGGACAAAGGTCATGAGGAAGGAGGCTCGGCATACGCAAATGCGGGATCGAGCCTCAGGAGTCCACCCGGATATTCTCGAGCATCTCCCCCAAAAAAACCGGAGTCTGCCTACTGTATTGCTTTGTGCTCTCACCTCTGATTTCACTGGGGGCTGTCCCCCACCTCCATCTCGCTCTCTCTGTCAAAGAGTTAACTTACAGCTCCAATTCATAAAGTTCCTTGTCATTCTTCCCTTTAACTTCCAGCTGAGTCTCCATCTGGAGCTCGGAACCCACCACGCTTACTAATTATGCCTGGGCTGCTAAGACCCACTCGAGAAGGTGTCTAGGGTGAGGCACCTTTCGCTATTCGAGAGGGCGCCTGCGGCCTACGTAAGTGGTGCAAACTTCTTGTCTTGAAGTTTGATTGGTCTTCCGCGTAAACCAAGCTACTCAGTCTCTTTTCTCCACCGAATTTTCCTACTGAGCTCTCCTCATACTATTATTCTTGACATCTCTGATTAGCATATAAATAGTCGCCTAGGCCATCTCTCCTTCGAATACCCTGGATCAGTTGGGGCTGGTCCCCGGCAGGTGGCGACCGAACAGGGACCTCAGGAGGCAATACTCAAAGAGCTGAGCAGACACGAACCACGCAATCAGCAGGCAATAAGCATGGAGCTCAGCAGTGACGAATCATGCTGCTCAACTGGCAATAATCAAGCACGTGACCAGGCAGGAATCACGCAGCTCAGCTGGCAATTGTCAAACAGATGAGCCGACAGGAATCACGCAGCTCAGCTGCCAATTGTCATGCAGATGAGCCGGCAGGAATCACGCAGCTCAGCAGGCCCTGATCACGTGACTCTGCAGGCACTGATCACGTGGCTGATCAAGTCCAGATCACGTGACTGAGCATGCACTGATCACGTGGCTATCATGCACTGATGACGTGACTGCGCATGCACTGATGACGTGGCTGATCGGGCACTGATCCCATGGCTCATCAATCACTGATCACGTGTTTATCAGGCAATGATCAGTGACTGACAGGCGCTGATCATGGGACTGTGCACGCACTGATCACGTGGCTATCATGCACTGATCACGTGACTGCGCATGCACTGATGACGTGGCTGTTCGGGCACTGATCACGTGTTTATCAGGCAGTGATCAGTGACTGACAGGCGCTGATCAGGGGACTGTGCACGCACTGATCAGGTGGCTGATCAGGAACTGACCACCTGACCGCGCATGCAGTGATCACGTGGCTGGTCGTTCACTGATCACGTGTTTATCATACGGTGATCACGTGACTGAGAGGCGCTGATCACGTGACTGTGCCGTCAGTGATCACGTGGCTGAGCAGGCACTGATATCGTGACTGAGCATGCACTGATCATGTGCCGGGAGCCGGGGAGGCCTTCCACTCTGGACAAAGGTCATGAGGAAGGAGGCTCGGCATACGCAAATGCGGGATCGAGCCTCAGGAGTCCACCCGGATGTTCTCGAGCATCTCCCCCCAAAAAAACCGGAGTCTGCCTACTGTATTGCTTTGTGCTCTCACCTCTGATTTCACTGGGGGCTGTCCCCCACCACCATCTCGCTCTCTCTGTCAAAGAGTTAACTTACAGCTCCAATTCATAAAGTTCTTTGTCATTCTTCCCTTTAACTTCCAGCTGAGTCTCCATCTGGAGCGCGGAACCCACCACGCTTACTAATTATGCCTGGGCTGCTAAGACCCACTCGAGAAGGTGTCTAGGGTGAGGCACCTTTCGCTATTCGAGAGGGCGCCTGCGGCCTACGTAAGTGGTGCAAACTTCTTGTCTTGAAGTTTGATTGGTCTTCCGCGTAAACCAAGCTACTCAGTCTCTTTTCTCCACCGAATTTTCCTACTGAGCTCTCCTCATACTATTATTCTTGACATCTCTGATTAGCATATAAATAGTCGCCTAGGCCATCTCTCCTTCGAATACCCTGGATCAGTTGGGGCTGGTCCCCGGCAGGTGGCGACCGAACAGGGACCCCAGGAGGCAATACTCAAAGAGCTGAGCAGACACGAACCACGCAATCAGCAGGCAATAAGCATGGAGCTCAGCAGTGACGAATCATGCTGCTCAACTGGCAATAATCAAGCACGTGACCAGGCAGGAATCACGCAGCTCAGCTGGCAATTGTCAAGCAGATGAGCCGACAGGAATCACGCAGCTCAGCTGCCAATTGTCATGCAGATGAGCCGGCAGGAATCACGCAGCTCAGCAGGCCCTGATCACGTGACTCTGCAGGCACTGATCACGTGGCTGATCAAGTCCAGATCACGTGACTGAGCATGCACTGATCACGTGGCTATCATGCACTGATGACGTGACTGCGCATGCACTGATGACGTGGCTGATCGGGCACTGATCCCATGGCTCATCAATCACTGATCACGTGTTTATCAGGCAATGATCAGTGACTGACAGGCGCTGATCATGGGACTGTGCACGCACTGATCACGTAGCTATCATGCACTGATCACGTGACTGCGCATGCACTGATGACGTGGCTGTTCGGGCACTGATCACGTGTTTATCAGGCAGTGATCAGTGACTGACAGGCGCTGATCAGGGGACTGTGCACGCAGTGATCAGGTGGCTGATCAGGAACTGACCACCTGACTGCGCATGCAGTGATCACGTGGCTGGTCGTTCACTGATCACGTGTTTATCATACGGTGATCACGTGACTGAGAGGCGCTGATCACGTGACTGTGCCGTCAGTGATCACGTGGCTGAGCAGGCACTGATATCGTGACTGAGCATGCACTGATCATGTGCCGGGAGCCGGGGAGGCATTCCACTCTGGACAAAGGTCATGAGGAAGGAGGCTCGGCATACGCAAATGCGGGATCGAGCCTCAGGAGTCCACCCGGATGTTCTCGAGCATCTCCCCCCCAAAAAAACCGGAGTCTGCCTACTGTATTGCTTTGTGCCCTCACCTCTGATTTCACTGGGGGATGTCCCCCACCTCCATCTCGCTCTCTCTGTCAAAGAGTTAACTTACAGCTCCAATTCATAAAGTTCCTTGTCATTCTTCCCTTTAACTTCCAGCTGAGTCTCCATCTGGAGCGCGGAACCCACCACGCTTACTAATTATGCCTGGGCTGCTAAGACCCACTTGAGAAGGTGTCTAGGGTGAGGCACCTTTCGCTATTCGAGAGGGCGCCTGCGGCCTACGTAAGTGGTGCAAACTTCTTGTCTTGAAGTTTGATTGGTCTTCCGCGTAAACCAAGCTACTCAGTCTCTTTTCTCCACCGAATTTTCCTACTGAGCTCTCCTCATACTATTATTCTTGACATCTCTGATTAGCATATAAATAGTCGCCTAGGCCATCTCTCCTTCGAATACCCTGGATCAGTTGGGGCTGGTCCCCGGCAGGTGGCGACCGAACAGGGACCTCAGGAGGCAATACTCAAAGAGCTGAGCAGACACGAACCACGCAATCAGCAGGCAATAAGCATGGAGCTCAGCAGTGACGAATCATGCTGCTCAACTGGCAATAATCAAGCACGTGACCAAGCAGGAATCACGCAGCTCAGCTGGCAATTGTCAAGCAGATGAGCCGACAGGAATCACGCAGCTCAGCTGCCAATTGTCATGCAGATGAGCCGGCAGGAATCACGCAGCTCAGCAGGCCGTGATCACGTGACTCTGCAGGCACTGATCACGTGGCTGATCAAGTCCAGATCACGTGACTGAGCATGCACTGATCACGTGGCTATCATGCACTGATGACGTGACTGCGCATGCACTGATGACGTGGCTGATCGGGCACTGATCCCATGGCTCATCAATCACTGATCACGTGTTTATCAGGCAATGATCAGTGACTGACAGGCGCTGATCATGGGACTGTGCACGCACTGATCACGTGGCTATCATGCACTGATCACGTGACTGCGCATGCACTGATGACGTGGCTGTTCCGGCACTGATCACGTGTTTATCAGGCAGTGATCAGTGACTGACAGGCGCTGATCAGGGGACTGTGCACGCACTGATCAGGTGGTTGATCAGGAACTGACCACCTGACCGCGCATGCAGTGATCACGTGGCTGGTTGTTCACTGATCACGTGTTTATCATACGGTGATCACGTGACTGAGAGGCGCTGATCACGTGACTGTGCCATCAGTGATCACGTGGCTGAGCAGGCACTGATATCGTGACTGAGCATGCACTGATCATGTGCCGGGAGCCGGGGAGGCATTCCACTCTGGACAAAGGTCATGAGGAAGGAGGCTCGGCATACGCAAATGCGGGATCGAGCCTCAGGAGTCCACCCGGATGTTCTCGAGCATCTCCCCCCCCCAAAAAAAACCGGAGAATGCCTACTGTATTGCTTTGTGCTCTCACCTCTGATTTCACTGGGGGATGTCCCCCACCTCCATCTCGCTCTCTCTGTCAAAGAGTTAACTTACAGCTCCAATTCATAAAGTTCCTTGTCATTCTTCCCTTTAACTTCCAGCTGAGTCTCCATCTGGAGCGCGGAACCCACCACGCTTACTAATTATGCCTGGGCTGCTAAGACCCACTCGAGAAGGTGTCTAGGGTGAGGCACCTTTCGCTATTCGAGAGGGCGCCTGCGGCCTACGTAAGTGGTGCAAACTTCTTGTCTTGAAGTTTGATTGGTCTTCCGCGTAAACCAAGCTACTCAGTCTCTTTTCTCCACCGAATTTTCCTACTGAGCTCTCCTCATACTATTATTCTTGACATCTCTGATTAGCATATAAATAGTCGCCTAGGCCATCTCTCCTTCGAATACCCTGGATCAGTTGGGGCTGGTCCCCGGCAGGTGGCGACCGAACAGGGACCTCAGGAGGCAATACTCAAAGAGCTGAGCAGACACGAACCACGCAATCAGCAGGCAATAAGCATGGAGCTCAGCAGTGACGAATCATGCTGCTCAACTGGCAATAATCAAGCACTTGACCAGGCAGGAATCACGCAGCTCAGCTGGCAATTGTCAAGCAGATGAGCCGACAGGAATCACGCAGCTCAGCTGCCAATTGTCATGCAGATGAGCCGGACGGAATCACGCAGCTCAGCAGGCCCTGATCACGTGACTCTGCAGGCACTGATCACGTGGCTGATCAAGTCCAGATCACGTGACTGAGCATGCACTGATCATGTGCCGGGATCCGGGGAGGCATTCCACTCTGGACAAAGGTCATGAGGAAGGAGGCTCGGCATACGCAAATGCGGGATCGAGCCTCAGGAGTCCACCCGGATGTTCTCGAGCATCTCCCCCCCCCCAAAAAAAACCGGAGAATGCCTACTGTATTGCTTTGTGCCCTCACCTCTGATTTCACTGGGGGATGTCCCCCACCTCCATCTCACTCTCTCTGTCAAAGAGTTAACTTACAGCTCCAATTCATAAAGTTCCTTGTCATTCTTCCCTTTAACTTCCAGCTGAGTCTCCATCTGGAGCGCGGAACCCACCACGCTTACTAATTATGCCTGGGCTGCTAAGACCCACTCGAGAAGGTGTCTAGGGTGAGGCACCTTTCGCTATTCGAGAGGGCGCCTGCGGCCTACGTAAGTGGTGCAAACTTCTTGTCTTGAAGTTTGATTGGTCTTCCGCGTAAACCAAGCTACTCAGTCTCTTTTCTCCACCGAATTTTCCTACTGAGCTCTCCTCATACTATTATTCTTGACATCTCTGATTAGCATATAAATAGTCGCCTAGGCCATCTCTCCTTCGAATACCCTGGATCAGTTGGGGCTGGTCCCCGGCAGGTGGCGACCGAACAGGGACCTCAGGAGGCAATACTCAAAGAGCTGAGCACACACGAACCACGCAATCAGCAGGCAATAAGCATGGAGCTCAGCAGTGACGAATCATGCTGCTCAACTGGCAATAATCAAGCACGTGACCAGGCAGGAATCACGCAGCTCAGCTGGCAATTGTCAAGCAGATGAGCCGACAGGAATCACGCAGCTCAGCTGCCAATTGTCATGCAGATGAGCCGGACGGAATCACGCAGCTCAGCAGGCCCTGATCACGTGACTCTGAAGGCACTGATCACGTGGCTGATCAAGTCCAGATCACGTGACTGAGCATGCACTGATCACGTGGCTATCATGCACTGATGACGGGACTGCGCATGCACTGATGACGTGGCTGATCGGGCACTGATCACATGGCATCATGCACTGATCACGTGTTTATCAGGCAATGATCAGTGACTGACAGGCGCTGATCATGGGACTGTGCACGCACTGATCACGTGGCTATCATGCACTGATCACGTGACTGCGCATGCACTGATGACGTGGCTGTTCGGGCACTGATCATGTGTTTATCAGGCAGTGATCAGTGACTGACAGGCGCTGATCAGGGGACTGTGCACGCACTGATCAGGTGGCTGATCAGGAACTGACCACCTGACCGCGCATGCAGTGATCACGTGGCTGGTCGATCACTGATCACGTGTTTATCATACGGTGATCACGTGACTGAGAGGCGCTGATCACGTGACTGTGCCGTCAGTGATCACGTGGCTGAGCAGGCACTGATATCGTGACTGAGCATGCACTGATCATGTGCCGGGAGCCGGGGAGGCCTTCGACTCTGGACAAAGGTCATGAGGAAGGAGGCTCGGCATACGCAAATGCGGGATCGAGCCTCAGGGGTCCACCGGGATATTCTCGAGCATCTCCCCCCAAAAAAAACCGGAGTCTGCCTACTGTATTGCTTTGTGCTCTCACCTCTGATTTCACTGGGGGATGTCCCCCACCACCATCTCGCTCTCTCTGTCAAAGAGTTAACTTAGAGCTCCAATTCATAAAGTTCCTTGTCATTCTTCCCTTTAACTTCCAGCTGAGTCTCCATCTGGAGCGCGGAACCCACCACGCTTACTAATTATGCCTGGGCTGCTAAGACCCACTAGAGAAGGTGTCTAGGGTGAGGCACCTTTCGCTATTCGAGAGGGCGCCTGCGGCCCACGTAAGTGGTGCAAACTTCTTGTCTTGAAGTTTGATTGGTCTTCCGCGTAAACCAAGCTACTCAGTCTCTTTTCTCCACCGAATTTTCCTACTGAGCTCTCCTCATACTATTATTCTTGACATCTCTGATTAGCATATAAATAGTCGCCTAGGCCATCTCTCCTTCGAATACCCTGGATCAGTTGGGGCTGGTCCCCGGCAGGTGGCGACCGAACAGGGACCTCAAGAGGCAATACTCAAAGAGCTGAGCAGACACGAACCACGCAATCAGCAGGCAATAAGCATGGAGCTCAGCAGTGACGAATCATGCTGCTCAACTGGCAATAATCAAGCACGTGACCAGGCAGGAATCACGCAGCTCAGCTGGCAATTGTCAAGCAGATGAGCCGACAGGAATCACGCAGCTCAGCTGGCAATTGTCATGCAGATGAGCCGGCAGGAATCACGCAGCTCAGCAGGCCCTGATCACGTGACTCTGCAGGCACTGATCACGTGGCTGATCAAGTCCAGATCACGTGACTGAGCATGCACTGATCACGTGGCTATCATGCACTGATGACGTGACTGCGCATGCACTGATGACGTGGCTGATCGGGCACTGATCCCATGGCTCATCAATCACTGATCACGTGTTTATCAGGCATTGATCAGTGACTGACAGGCGCTGATCATGGGACTGTGCACGCACTGATCACGTGGCTATCATGCACTGATCACGTGACTGCGCATGCACTGATGACGTGGCTGTTCGGGCACTGATCACGTGTTTATCAGGCAGTGATCAGTGACTGACAGGCGCTGATCAGGGGACTGTGCACGCACTGATCAGGTGGCTGATCAGGAACTGACCACCTGACCGCGCATGCAGTGATCACGTGGCTGGTCGTTCACTGATCACGTGTTTATCATACGGTGATCACGTGACTGAGAGGCGCTGATCACGTGACTGTGCCGTCAGTGATCACGTGGCTGAGCAGGCACTGATATCGTGACTGAGCATGCACTGATCATGTGCCGGGAGCCGGGGAGGCATTCCACTCTGGACAAAGGTCATGAGGAAGGAGGCTCGGCATACGCAAATGCGGGATCGAGCCTCAGGAGTCCACCCGGATGTTCTCGAGCATCTCCCCCCAAAAAAACCGGAGTCTGCCTACTGTATTGCTTTGTGCTCTCACCTCTGATTTCACTGGGGGATGTCCCCCACCTCCATCTCGCTCTCTCTGTCAAAGAGTTAACTTACAGCTCCAATTCATAAAGTTCCTTGTCATTCTTCCCTTTAACTTCCAGCTGAGTCTCCATCTGGAGCGCGGAACCCACCACGCTTACTAATTATGCCTGGGCTGCTAAGACCCACTCGAGAAGGTGTCTAGGGTGAGGCACCTTTCGCTATTCGAGAGGGCGCCTGCGGCCTACGTAAGTGGTGCAAACTTCTTGTCTTGAAGTTTGATTGGTCTTCCGCGTAAACCAAGCTACTCAGTCTCTTTTCTCCACCGAATTTTCCTACTGAGCTCTCCTCATACTATTATTCTTGACATCTCTGATTAGCATATAAATAGTCGCCTAGGCCATCTCTCCTTCGAATACCCTGGATCAGTTGGGGCTGGTCCCCGGCAGGTGGCGACCGAACAGGGACCTCAGGAGGCAATACTCAAAGAGCTGAGCAGACACGAACCACGCAATCAGCAGGCAATAAGCATGGAGCTCAGCAGTGACGAATCATGCTGCTCAACTGGCAATAATCAAGCACGTGACCAGGCAGGAATCACGCAGCTCAGCTGGCAATTGTCAAGCAGATGAGCCGACAGGAATCACGCAGCTCAGCTGGCAATTGTCATGCAGATGAGCCGGCAGGAATCACGCAGCTCAGCAGGCCCTGATCACGTGACTCTGCAGGCACTGATCACGTGGCTGATCAAGTCCAGATCACGTGACTGAGCATGCACTGATCATGTGCCGGGAGCCGGGGAGGCATTCCACTCTGGACAAAGGTCATGAGGAAGGAGGCTCGGCATACGCAAATGCGGGATCGAGCCTCAGGAGTCCACCCGGATGTTCTCGAGCATCTCCCCCCCAAAAAAAAACCGGAGTCTGCCTACTGTATTGCTTTGTGCTCTCACCTCTGATTTCACTGGGGGATGTCCCCCACCTCCATCTCGCTCTCTCTGTCAAAGAGTTAACTTACAGCTCCAATTCATAAAGTTCCTTGTCATTCTTCCCTTTAACTTCCAGCTGAGTCTCCATCTGGAGCGCGGAACCCACCACGCTTACTAATTATGCCTGGGCTGCTAAGACCCACTCGAGAAGGTGTCTAGGGTGAGGCACCTTTCGCTATTCGAGAGGGCGCCTGCGGCCTACGTAAGTGGTGCAAACTTCTTGTCTTGAAGTTTGATTGGTCTTCCGCGTAAACCAAGCTACTCAGTCTCTTTTCTCCACCGAATTTTCCTACTGAGCTCTCCTCATACTATTATTCTTGACATCTCTGATTAGCATATAAATAGTCGCCTAGGCCATCTCTCCTTCGAATACCCTGGATCAGTTGGGGCTGGTCCCCGGCAGGTGGCGACCGAACAGGGACCTCAGGAGGCAATACTCAAAGAGCTGAGCAGACACGAACCACGCAATCAGCAGGCAATAAGCATGGAGCTCAGCAGTGACGAATCATGCTGCTCAACTGGCAATAATCAAGCACGTGACCAGGCAGGAATCACGCAGCTCAGCTGGCAATTGTCAAGCAGATGAGCCGACAGGAATCACGCAGCTCAGCTGGCAATTGTCATGCAGATGAGCCGGCAGGAATCACGCAGCTCAGCAGGCCCTGATCACGTGACTCTGCAGGCACTGATCACGTGGCTGATCAAGTCCAGATCACGTGACTGAGCATGCACTGATCACGTGGCTATCATGCACTGATGACGTGACTGCGCATGCACTGATGACGTGGCTGATCGGGCACTGATCCCATGGCTCATCAAGCACTGATCACGTGTTTATCAGGCAATGATCAGTGACTGACAGGCGCTGATCATGGGACTGTGCACGCACTGATCACGTGGCTATCATGCACTGATCACGTGACTGCGCATGCACTGATGACGTGGCTGTTCGGGCACTGATCACGTGTTTATCAGGCTGTGATCAGTGACTGACAGGCGCTGATCAGGGGACTGTGCACGCACTGATCAGGTGGCTGATCAGGAACTGACCACCTGACCGCGCATGCAGTGATCACGTGGCTGGTCGTTCACTGATCACGTGTTTATCATACGGTGATCACGTGACTGAGAAGCGCTGATCACGTGACTGTGCCGTCAGTGATCACGTGGCTGAGCAGGCACTGATATCGTGACTGAGCATGCACTGATCATGTGCCGGGAGCCGGGGAGGCATTCCACTCTGGACAAAGGTCATGAGGAAGGAGGCTCGGCATACGCAAATGCGGGATCGAGCCTCAGGAGTCCACCCGGATATTCTCGAGCATCTCCCCCCCAAAAAAAACCGGAGTCTGCCTACTGTATTGCTTTGTGCTCTCACCTCTGATTTCACTGGGGGATGTCCCCCACCTCCATCTCGCTCTCTCTGTCAAAGAGTTAACTTACAGCTCCAATTCATAAAGTTCCTTGTCATTCTTCCCTTTAACTTCCAGCTGAGTCTCCATCTGGAGCGCGGAACCCACCACGCTTACTAATTATGCCTGGGCTGCTAAGACCCACTCGAGAAGGTGTCTAGGGTGAGGCACCTTTCGCTATTCGAGAGGGCGCCTGCGGCCTACGTAAGTGGTGCAAACTTCTTGTCTTGAAGTTTGATTGGTCTTCCGCGTAAACCAAGCTACTCAGTCTCTTTTCTCCACCGAATTTTCCTACTGAGCTCTCCTCATACTATTATTCTTGACATCTCTGATTAGCATATAAATAGTCGCCTAGGCCATCTCTCCTTCGAATACCCTGGATCAGTTGGGGCTGGTCCCCGGCAGGTGGCGACCGAACAGGGACCTCAGGAGGCAATACTCAAAGAGCTGAGCAGACACGAACCACGCAATCAGCAGGCAATAAGCATGGAGCTCAGCAGTGACGAATCATGCTGCTCAACTGGCAATAATCAAGCACGTGACCAGGCAGGAATCACGCAGCTCAGCTGGCAATTGTCAAGCAGATGAGCCGACAGGAATCACGCAGCTCAGCTGGCAATTGTCATGCAGATGAGCCGGCAGGAATCACGCAGCTCAGCAGGCCCTGATCACGTGACTCTGCAGGCACTGATCACGTGGCTGATCAAGTCCAGATCACGTGACTGAGCATGCACTGATCACGTGGCTATCATGCACTGATGACGTGACTGCGCATGCACTGATGACGTGGCTGATCGGGCACTGATCCCATGGCTCATCAATCACTGATCACGTGTTTATCAGGCAATGATCAGTGACTGACAGGCGCTGATCATGGGACTGTGCACGCACTGATCACGTGGCTATCATGCACTGATCACGTGACTGCGCATGCACTGATGACGTGGCTGTTCGGGCACTGATCACGTGTTTATCAGGCAGTGATCAGTGACTGACAGGCGCTGATCAGGGGACTGTGCACGCACTGATCAGGTGGCTGATCAGGAACTGACCACCTGACCGCGCATGCAGTGATCACGTGGCTGGTCGTTCACTGATCACGTGTTTATCATACGGTGATCACGTGACTGAGAGGCGCTGATCACGTGACTGTGCCGTCAGTGATCACGTGGCTGAGCAGGCACTGATATCGTGACTGAGCATGCACTGATCATGTGCCGGGAGCCGGGGAGGCATTCCACTCTGGACAAAGGTCATGAGGAAGGAGGCTCGGCATACGCAAATGCGGGATCGAGCCTCAGGGGTCCACCCGGATATTCTCGAGCATCTCCCCCCAAAAAAACCGGAGTCTGCCTACTGTATTGCTTTGTGCTCTCACCTCTGATTTCACTGGGGGATGTCCCCCACCTCCATCTCGCTCTCTCTGTCAAAGAGTTAACTTACAGCTCCAATTCATAAAGTTCCTTGTCATTCTTCCCTTTAACTTCCAGCTGAGTCTCCATCTGGAGCGCGGAACCCACCACGCTTACTAATTATGCCTGGGCTGCTAAGACCCACTCGAGAAGGTGTCTAGGGTGAGGCACCTTTCGCTATTCGAGAGGGCGCCTGCGGCCTACGTAAGTGGTGCAAACTTCTTGTCTTGAAGTTTGATTGGTCTTCCGCGTAAACCAAGCTACTCAGTCTCTTTTCTCCACCGAATTTTCCTACTGAGCTCTCCTCATACTATTATTCTTGACATCTCTGATTAGCATATAAATAGTCGCCTAGGCCATCTCTCCTTCGAATACCCTGGATCAGTTGGGGCTGGTCCCCGGCAGGTGGCGACCGAACAGGGACCTCAGGAGGCAATACTCAAAGAGCTGAGCAGACACGAACCACGCAATCAGCAGGCAATAAGCATGGAGCTCAGCAGTGACGAATCATGCTGCTCAACTGGCAATAATCAAGCACGTGACCAGGCAGGAATCACGCAGCTCAGCTGGCAATTGTCAAGCAGATGAGCCGACAGGAATCACGCAGCTCAGCTGGCAATTGTGATGCAGATGATCACGTGCGTGGAAGATCACGTGACTGAGCATGCACTGATCACGTGCATGCACTGATCCTGCGCATGCACTGATGACGTGGCTGATCAGGCACTGATCACGTGGCTGATCATGCACTGATCACGTGGCTATCAGGCAATGATCAGTGACTGACAGGCGCTGACTGCATGCACTGATCACGTGGCTATCATCACTGCACTGCATCATGACGCACTGATCACGTGTTTATGCGATCAGTGACTGACAGGCGCTGATCATGACTGTGCCGCTGATCACGTGGGCACTGATCACGTGACTGGCATGCACATCATGCACTGATCACGTGTTTATCAGGCAGTGATCAGTGACTGACAGGGCTGATCAGGGGACTGTGCACGCACTGATCAGGTGGCTGATCAGGAACTGACCACCTGACCGCGCATGCAGTGATCACCTGGCTGGTCGTTCACTGATCACGTGTTTATCATACGGTGATCACGTGACTGATAGGCGCTGATCACGTGACTGTGCCGTCAGTGATCACGTGGCTGAGCAGGCACTGATATCGTGACTGAGCATGCACTGATCATGTGCCGGGAGCCGGGCAGGCATTCCACTCTGGACAAAGGTCATGAGGAAGGAGGCTCGGCATACGCAAATGCGGGATCGAGCCTCAGGAGTCCACCCGGATGTTCTCGAGCATCTCCCCCCCAAAAAAAACCGGAGAATGCCTACTGTATTGCTTTGTGCTCTCACCTCTGATTTCACTGGGGGATGTCCCCCACCTCCATCTCGCTCTCTCTGTCAAAGAGTTAACTTACAGCTCCAATTCATAAAGTTCCTTGTCATTCTTCCCTTTAACTTCCAGCTGAGTCTCCATCTGGAGCGGAACCCACCACGCTTACTAATTATGCCTGGGCTGCTAAGACCCACTCGAGAAGGTGTCTAGGGTGAGGCACCTTTCGCTATTCGAGAGGCGCCTGCGGCCTACGTAAGTGGTGCAAACTTCTTGTCTTGAAGTTTGATTGGTCTCCGCGTAAACCAAGCTACTCAGTCTCTTTTCTCCACCGAATTTTCCTACTGAGCTCTCCTCATACTATTATTCTTGACATCTCTGATTAGCATATAAATAGTCGCCTAGGCCATCTCTCCTTCGAATACCCTGGATCAGTTGGGGCTGGTCCCCGGCAGGTGGCGACCGAACAGGGACCTCAGGAGGCAATACTCAAAGAGCTGAGCAGACACGAACCACGCAATCAGCAGGCAATAAGCATGGAGCTCAGCAGTGACGAATCATGCTGCTCAACTGGCAATAATCAAGCACGTGACCAGGCAGGAATCACGCAGCTCAGCTGGCAATTGTCAAGCAGATGAGCCGACAGGAATCACGCAGCTCAGCTGGCAATTGTCATGCAGATGAGCCGGCAGGAATCACGCAGCTCAGCAGGCCCTGATCACGTGACTCTGCAGGCACTGATCACGTGGCTGATCAAGTCCAGATCACGTGACTGAGCATGCACTGATCACGTGGCTATCATGCACTGATCGTGACTGCGCATGCACTGATGACGTGGCTGATCGGGCACTGATCCCATGGCTCATCAATCACTGATCACGTGTTTATCAGGCAATGATCAGTGACTGACAGGCGCTGATCATGGGACTGTGCACGCACTGATCACGTGGCTATCATGCACTGATCACGTGACTGCGCATGCACTGATGACGTGGCTGTTCGGGCACTGATCACGTGTTTATCAGGCAGTGATCAGTGACTGACAGGCGCTGATCAGGGGACTGTGCACGCACTGATCAGGTGGCTGATCAGGAACTGACCACCTGACTGCGCATGCAGTGATCACGTGGCTGGTCGTTCACTGATCACGTGTTTATCATACGGTGATCACGTGACTGAGAGGCGCTGATCACGTGACTGTGCCGTCAGTGATCACGTGGCTGAGCAGGCACC